>NC_056746.1:844834717-845057217 GCF_019279795.1 Protopterus annectens
CAGTATACCCAGCAGCCTCCCCCTACTCTCTAACTGAAAAACCCCTTTTCATACCTCTCCCCGTGCCTTTTCTCCTTATATCTGTGCTGCCTGTTCATCTATTTTACTGAGGCAGTGGCTCCTCTCCCTGTACTATAACGATTGGCCAGTAGGTGGCAGTCTTCACCCAACTACTATCTCTCTTCCCTCTCTCTCCTCCCCACTTACTACTTCTCTTTAGAACACTTTTTCTCTTTCTACACTCACTGTCAGTCATACCCTCCAGCCAGTTCCAGATACCTACCTGCTTCCCTTTCACTCTAACATAATATTGCTTAAACCTTCCCACCCAGCTCCCCCTGTTCTTACCTATCTCCTGACTGATTGCTTCCTCTCTCTCCTGCTGTCAGCTTCCTTGTGTCTACCCGCTCCGTTAAGCCCTCACGGGCTCACTCCCCCTACCCTACCCCCAATTCCCACCCACCCCCACTACTCCTAAACTTAAACCTCCTAAGCCATGCCCTCTTCCTCTATCGTCCAATCACACTTACCCCCTATTATACCTATTAGGCTCACCCTTACTCATCATTTACACTATAACACACCACTCCTTCGATACCTTTACCATACCCCCTCTTCTAATAACTAACAGAACTATTTCCCCTATCTACACCCACCTTATCCATTCTTTTATATAACCTTAACCTGCTATCTAATTCTTCTTATAACCAACTTCTGTAAATATGACTTCAACTCCAATGTATCCAATATTCCTAGCTATATTTAATACTATCCTCACCTCTACCTACCTCCTCACTTCCTTCGAAAAACAGCACCATTACTTTTTTAATCACTCTCAAAAACAAACAGCTATATACACCTCTATACTCACTTGCAATCTGACCTATATCACTTCCACTCCTACCTATCTATTACCCAAATACCACCGACTCTCCCACTTTAAATATAGCAATCTTACAATAACAAAAGATAAATATCTATTTTTTTTCTAAAATATAACTTACAAATAAAACCCCTCAGTGTCTCCTTACTAGATGGGGACATCCACCCCAACCCTGGTCCAGCCAATCCTGCTACCCTTACTACCCAACCTAAACTCCCCTACTCACTCTTAATAGGACATCTGAATATCCGCAGTCTTAACAATAAAGTAGCCCATCTCCATGCCCTTTTAGATGCTCACTGCTTTGATATCCTTTGCCTGACAGAAACTTGGTTAAAACCAGGAACCAAAGACAACGAAGTTATCCCCCAAGGATATAACATAGTTAGACATGACCGAATAAGACAAAAGGGAGGGGGTGTAGCAGTACTATTCAAAGATGGATTCCATATCTCCACAATACCATGTAACCCACCTCATGATAGCAATGCTGAAATCCTGGCCACCAAACTCCAAATGAACCCAAATAAAGCTTTATATATTATCTGTATCTACCTACCACCTGGCAATAACATCACCATTATCGAAGGTATACTTAAATGGATATCCTCAGCTTACCCCCAAGAAACAGTAATACTAGGTGATTTTAATACTGACTGGAAAAGTGTTAATGCAGATAACCCCACCTCTCACATTAACCTCCATGGCTTCACTCAAACAATCACCTCCACAACCAGAATTAACAAACCAAACAATAAAGAGAGTACCTTAGACTGGATACTTATAAACAGACATGAACATGCCTATAAGGTAGGCACTCTCCCAGATGATTTAAGTGATCATGCTTTAACCTACATTATTAAACAAAAACAAGATCTGCCTAAACCCTCAACTTTTAGGACTGCACGTTCCAATAAACACTTCAAACAAGAATCATTCCAAAACAAACTCAGTGCCTGTAACTGGAACCCCTTAAAAACTCTACCACTTGATGAAGCTATAAAATATCTAAACTCTGCGTTTTTATTCATCCTTGACAAACATGCACCTATACGGTCTATCCGTATGAAATCCAAACCAGCCCCCTGGCTCTCTAAAGAAACTAGACAAAACATTCTACTAAGAAACAAATCCTGGGCTAAGTGGAGGGCTAACAAAAATATCTCTGATCAACATTACTTCAGGGAACAGAGAAATTGCACTAAAAAGGCAATTCTTATGGACAAAAAGAACTATTACTGTAAGTTACAGCAAACTCATCAAAATAATCCCCAAAAGCTTTGGTCCAGTATAAACAAACTCCTTTCCCCTGGATGCTCTCACACACCTACCCCTCTTGACACTGATCCTAACACCCCCCTTCAAACTGCCAATTCATTCAATACCTTCTTTACAGAGACCATTCAATCTCTAGCTAGTCAACTAATACCAGATAACTCAAGCCCTTCTACTACCAGATCATTTTCTCTACCAACTTTTAAACTGCAACCCATCTCTACTACTTTCATCTGTAAAATCATCCAAAAACTTAAACCTAGTACCCCTTCTGCCAACCAAATACCATCAGAATACCTGCAAAAAGCAGCTAAGGTAATTGCATACCATGTATCCATCCTCATTAATAGAACCATTAAAGAAGGAACCATTCCTGACATTTGGAAAATCACCCATATTATTCCCCTTCATAAAGGCGGCAATTCAAATGATTACTCTAATTACAGACCAATAGCTCTATTATCTCCTCTATCTAAAATAATGGAAAAATGCATTCACCAACAAGTACTACACCATTTATCTCAACATAACATAATAGCAAACTGTCAACATGGCTTTAGGCCATCACATAGTACCACAACTGCTCTACTATCTTTTATTGATACCATCAACAGAAACCGCAATAACAATATCCTCTCATCTGCTCTATTTATTGACCTCTCAAAGGCTTTTGACATGGTCAACCATGCCCTCCTCATCAGCACTCTAGAATCCCTTGGCTTCGATCACCTGACTATTAAATGGTTCAGATCCTACCTTAGCAATAGGCAACAAGCAGTTCTCTGGCAAAACAATATATCATCCCTCCAGCCAGTAACCCTCGGAGTCCCTCAAGGCTCTATTCTAGGACCATTGCTCTTTTCATTATTTATCAATGACCTCCATCTAGCACTCCCACAAGCCACCTGCATTCAATATGCAGACGATTCTACCCTAGTATGCTCAGCAAACTCCCCTTCAGAACTACACTCTCTAACCCAAGATGTATTTAACATAGTAGAAACATGGTTTACTAAGAGATGCCTCCTTCTCAATGCTAAAAAAACTAAGCTCCTCCTCTTTACACCCACCAATAAAACCTTACCCATTGATTTATCTGTGTCCTCCAATAACAGCAATATCATACTTCCTGATACAACCACCAAACTGCTCGGAATAACTTGACAATCACCTCACTTTTGATACCCACATAAATAACACTATTAAAACTGTCAATAGAAAAATTGGTTCCTTATACAGGATAAAACCTTTCCTCACCCCTATAGCCAGAACTAAAATTGCTCACTCTCACTTAATATCAACTCTTCTGTATGCTTAGCCCATATATACTAACCTAAAGAAAAATAATCTTTCCAAACTAACAAATTCTTATAATAACATTGCCAGATTTGCAACTGGTAATCCCTTTAGAACCCACCACTGTTTGAATCTAAGGCAACTAGGCTGGCTGGAACTTCAAAACCAACTGATAGTATCCCAACTCATCATTGCCCACAAGATCTTCTACCAACTCAACAACACTCCTATACTCTCCAATCTCATCCTCCAGTACAAAAATCGTAACTCCCTGCGCTCTTCCGACAAACTCCTTGCCTGTATATGCAAGTCTAACAACCTGGCTGGAGACTCTCTTTTTTCTAACACAGTGGGAAAAAACTGGAACCTACTGCCAAATGAACTAACATTACTTTCTTCCTTGCCTCTATTTAAACACAACCTCAAAAAACACCTAAATTCTCACTGGCTATGCCCCTGCAGCAATCCTGACTAATCTTCTTCCTCTCTTCTTCTTTTTCTAATTTCACCTCCTGTTAATTTTTTATTTCTACTACTCTTACTTCAACTACTTATACTCTAAATTGATTCTTACATGCTCTCTCCTTGTTTGACTTACCAACTGTTGTTCCTAATTTGATATGCCTAAAGAGTAATTCCTACTCTATATTATTACTACTTCCTACAAGGCATACTTTTTAATTCTAAACATTATTTACTTGTATTGTTATTTTTATTTTTATTTTAATCCCTATGGATGATTTTGTAAGTTGTATAACTGCCGGAGCTTTTCTCCCCGGGCCTCTACTGAAAATGGAAATATATCCAGTTAGACTAGCCCGGTTAACAAATGTAAAATAAATAAATAAATAAATAAATAAATAAATAAATAAATGTGTAGGTACAGCCATGTGCAATTACTATGTGACAGTATAGAGTAGTAAACAATATAGGCAACTGTTACAATACCCAGATACCACTCTCCACCCACGGATCATACACAAACACACTTGGCTCTTGCTGTCTTACACTCTTCCTTTCTTCCTTTGTCTCTGTCTCTCTCTCTCCCCCCCTCTCTGCTGGATGTGGAAAAGTACAAATGTTTTAATAGGCAGCAGCTTGAGTTTTGTAAGGAATACTCATGATCAGCTGATGGTCTGTGCATGAATTGCAGTCCCCCACTTACTAATTGCACATGGAAAAGCTGTGGTATTATTTCTATAGGAATATAGTAAGCTGAAAATAATCCAAAAATAAACACAAGATGCATTGCCTGTTCTTCTTACTACATTGGTAAAACCACTCGTAGACTCAAAAATAGGATTATTGAACACAAGTCAGAAATTAGGAGACATTGTGCCAATAATGCTTTATTTAAACACATAGAGTCCAATGGTAATGCGCATGAGTTTAGGTTCAGGGTTATAGATTCTGTAGTTCCTTTGACACGTGGTGGTGATATTAATAATTGTCTTGAGACCAAGGAATACCAATGGATTGTACGTTTGGAGGCTGATTGTTCCCCTGATATTAATAATACCGTCAGCATTAAACCTATTCTTGTCAGACTACAGCGTAATGTGAAATAACTACTAAATTATGTTCACCAATCATGTTTTATATTTTGATCTCTTGATCTTCTGATTTTTTATATTTTTTATATTTTTTTGTATTTTGTATTTCTGTATTATGTTTTTTTAAATTTGTCACCTGATCTTGGCTGCGATCATGTGATTGTTTGGCTTGTATATAAGCAGGAGCTTTTTTGTATGTATGTATTTAGTATTGAGAAAGGGTTCTTCCCGAAAGCTTTGCGTTTTATCAAGTTTTATAAAGTGTATTATTTCTATAGCCAATTGCATGGAAACATACTCCTACAACTAAGCACTTCATGTGGGTGTTGGCCCTTTTCCTTCACTGTGAGCAGGACTTCATGTGGGTGTTTGACAAACAACATAACAGAGGATAGTTAGAAATACCTCTTACAACATACACTGTGGAGACAGGCCAACAAACAGGAGGGGGATGTTCCAGACGTGGGGACAGAATGTAAGTATTGCTGTTCTACATTTGAAGTAATGTTGGTTTAATAGGGTTTGTGTGAATATGGCTGTTCTACATGATTTAAAGTCTGGCATGACAGTTATATGTGGTTGAGGAAACTCTCACCTTTAGGGCTATCTGCAGACTCTCCTGAGTTTGGAGTCTTACATGTGTTGTGTTACTCACACATTTCCTAACTTTAGATATGCAGTAACATACTCTGATGAGTGCAGTCAGTATATGGTGACATCCATGTGAGTTATTGACTTCATATCCCTCAGAAGAAATGTGTCACAACAAACCCTGTTACACCAGGAAATTTCTCAGATTATCACAGCAATATGTCAATATTGGTGCTGGGTTTGTGCCTCTGTCCCCCAAGTCTGTCACTCTTTGTCCATATGTCCTGCAGTAAGAGGAGCATATGTACAGTACATCATTATTTACTGACATCATACCTGGTAACAAGCCAGTGAGATATCAGAGTGCTAGACATGTTATGTATAGTAGGCCTCACATTTGAAGACAAAACCTGGACATTCTGTTGTAGTGTGTACAGTAATGAGGTCTGCGTACTTATGATGATTGTTGACAGAGTATGTATTGTGAATATGTTACTTGGCCTGTGTACAGACTATGGTAGATGTCATTGTCCTTGGTCCTGTTCTATCTGATGTTGCATGCTGCACCAGTTTATGGTACCCTATCAATGTACATGTTTGTAGGGCCAGACTGACACATGTCCCATACCACAGTCAGGCATCACACTACACTGTGTATTGACCCAGTATATGTAGGGTTACTGTGTGAGTGGCTTATATGAGTGTGGTGTTGTTCACACAGAACATACACTGTAATATTACTTAGGCTTACCATAATGTGACTGTGACTGTGTTCAGATTGGTTGTGGGTATGCACTTTCACACTGGTGTCTGTTACTCTGTGCTGTTACATGTCTGTAGTGCCTGCTATATTTGCAAGTACATGTGTATTCCCCCATAGAAAACTGGGGTCAGTGTTGTGGCAGTCTGCCTGTAGTTTGCACAGGGCTTTGTGACATGCCTTACAGCTCAGTATATTTACCTAGTGTGATGTTATGTCCAGATATTTGTCAGATGTACTGTTGCCTGGTCACCATACGTATTGTGTATGCCTGAAAAAGCAGTTGGATGGTGAAAAGATGTATGTCATTAAGTAGTGTGAAGTATGTGGGCTTGGGACCTCTGCTCCTCCAGTTAATATGTGTTAGGACAGACAGGAGTGTGTGCATGCATCAACTATGTGAGCTTATCTATTCCAGTATTTTTGTCATATCCCCATTTACATGGCTGTAAACATCCACTTTGTCAGGTTTGGTCCACACATCTTGCACTAAGGAGTTCTGTGTATACCTCTGCACTGACCAGATTGTGTCAGACTGTCCACATTTATTGGTCCTATCTCTGCTGTATTCCACATGATTATTACTGTGATTTGTGTGGTACTTTTCTATGATGATCTTATGATGTCTGTCAGTAACTGCTGGCGTACATGTCAGTATCAGAAGTGACTTCCCTTACAACACGTCTGTTAACACAACCCATGTTACTGTAGCAACATTCCACATTTATACCTGCAATAATTACATGACATCCCCTTGCCCTAAGAGGTTGTGACTATTGGTGCTGAGGTATGACTCCAGTACAATGTTATGGTCATATGTTACATATATATATCTATATATATATATATATATATATATATATATATATATATATATATATATATACACACACACACACACACACACACACACACACACACACACACACATATATATATATATATATATATATATATACACCTGTATATGAATATATATATATATATATATATATATATATATAATATATGTACATATATGAATATATATATATATATATATATATATATATATATGTGTGTGTGTGTGTGTGTGTATGTATTTATATATATATATATATATATATATATATATATATATATATATATATATATATATATATATATATATATAAATCAATATACAGATGTATATAAATACATATATAAATATATATGTGTATGTACGTGTATACATATACCCACATATGTGTATATATATGTATATGTATATATATATATATATATATATATATATATATATATATTCATATCCTTATGTGTAGACATGACTGTTGTATATACCTTCCCACATGTATCACACCATATTTATCTGATATGTGTATATTTAGGTATAACAACATACTTGCTTCAACACTAATATCACTAACAAGTACTACACAATTGTAGAAGTTAAAGCAGTTGTTCAATATTATTCAATATGTGTACTGACAGATATATTGGAAAAAACAACAACCATCTTCACAGATGCAATGTCTTAGTGGGTAACTGCTGTGACTATATTGTACAGGGTCCTGGGTTCAAGACCTGTAAGGGATGTTTATTTTATTGCTAGGCAGAACAAGGACTGTTGGATACAGAGTGGTTAAGGCAGTTTTGAGCAGCTTTAAGCTTGTTTGCGTGGGTTTGCCTGACGGTAAGCGGTGCTAACATACTATTAAACGAATAGGCACTTACACCATGTAGGCTTCACTTACCAGTGCACAAATCAGCTTAGCATTTACATTTAAGCAATGGTTATACCTGTTAAGCATAGCTTAGCCTTGGTAACCAGTGATCACATTCCAGTCTGATAAAATAGCAAGGTAATGACATCTTTAATAAGTGTATTTAATTCCATATACATAACATGCTTGAATGTGCTGTCATTACAGTAGCAAGGGGTATACTGTCTGGAACACCTGAGTATATATGTCTAGTACAACAGCCTTTTCCTTTTGTATGTGTTTCATACATGGGTAGTATCCCAGGTTATATGCAGTCACACTTGTATGTATTGTATCATTACGTTACTAGTGTTAACAGTGCTTTCCCAAGTAAGGGTAGATTGCAGATTGTAGTACTGGAACCGTACACCCCTGCATGCAAAGCTGGACTCTGACTACTGACGTTTTTGGTGTGTGAGCTGTGTGTTATTAAGTACTTGCTACTGGATTTGATCTGATATGTGGATATTAACTGTAGACTACTATGTGTATAGGACATGTCAGTGAGGGCTGCTGTCATGTAGTAATGGCATACCTATCAGTGTCAGACATCTATCAGTCAAAACATTAATCCTAATGCATAACCTGTTGGCTAGCTGATTTCTGTTTGTCCTCTGTACAGATGTGCAAATGTCAGGTATCCATCTGGGCTGCTCACGGGCAATCTATGCTTGACTGGCACTGACATGTCTGCCCAGTGTAATGAATGCTACAACTAGGAAACCCCACCCTGTATGCACCACATGCCATGGATACCTCAACTAGACTACCACAGTCAACAGAACATGCTTGGGTACAGGTCTCCAACCCAGACACTGGCCATGTTATGTAATATATGTTGCATACATGTCAATTGGAGCACCTCACTGGCCCTCTGCAAGAGACAACCAGATGATTGGATGTTGCATTTAAATGTTACCCTGAGGATCAGTTGATAGATGGCCTGCTGACAAACGTCGGATGGCATGATACCACTGTACCCACATCCCCTACTCTTCTCATCTCTCCATGGATAATATCCTGGTACACATCTAGGAACACCTGCACCTATGGACCTTAGTACTGACAAATGTGTCAGTGTGCATTGCTGAGAATAACAGTGTCTGTGTGTTTGTAAACCTGCAATTAATAATACCCCCATAGAACCTTCTCACACACTACACCTTAGAAATGGCTGCTGCTGTAATGCACATTAAATGTACCTTGGCACACTCTTCACCCTATGGGCTACCTGGATCTTCCAGTACCAGCACAACACTGTTGTACAAATGGCTAGATAGGCATGGGTTACCCCCTGAATCCTGGCAAGTGTGTGTATGTGTGCAAGTGTGTATATTTGTAGGATACAGCCTTCTGAGGCCACATTCTCCAAATACAATACACCTGCCCATACAGCATAAGGCATAGTGATGTTGCTGACATGAGGAGAGCCATGACAAACCATCACCCTACTATGCCTGTGGCATGTGCAATAAATGCATATCCCTGTAGTAGCACTGATGAGATAGACAATGGTGTTGTATTGCAGTCCTGGTCAATGTGTGATTGTGGGTATGTCAGAGTATTATCATGGGTTTCAGTGAGTAAAATATACAATGTGGGGTGTGTGTGCTGGATGTACTGTCTTTACACCATGGTGCCCCCAGTACATGTCCCAAGGTCCACTGTATGTCACCATCAACCATACAGGTAAATGAGTACACCATCCAACCCAATGATGCATGTGCTGTGTGCAAATTATCTGTAAAAGAATGGACTCACTGACAAGGTAGTTAGCACTGATAAACCCAGGTCTCTCAGATGTGTTTATGACTGTTATGCGTTTGTCAGTGTGTATATGACAGTATGGCATACTATGTATTGTCCATTAACACCCAGTACATCTCCCATTACCATACTGTATAAGGTCTGGTGATGTTCCTCACTTAACAAGAGACTCGGGACACACCTCATCCTAAAAGCTGTGTGGTGTGTGGAATTAAGTCCAAACACATTAGTAGCAATAAGTACCTAGTTAGGGATTCTACTCTCAGTGTTGCCAAGTAGGTGTGTGTGTGTTTGTGTGTGTGTGTGTGTGTGTGTGTGTGTGTGTGTGTGTGTGTGTGTGTGTGTGTGTGTGAATGGATCTACTTCAGTTTGCAGAATATACATGTCCCAGAAGGTCATCTGTCCAAGAACTGACTGGCAAATGCTAACATTTCAAAGGAATCATGTCATGGAAATTCATTCCATCCAACTAGTAGTAGATGTGTAAATGCCCTCTTCCCCACTGTGTAGCTGTACAGCGATACTGGAGTTGGTATATATATATATATATATATATATATATATATATATATATATATATATATATATATATGGCTGTCGATGTTGTGGACACAATCACCCTTATTGGCGTTATTGTTGTGTGTATCCACATGCTTAGTCTGCTGTAATACTGTACTGTGTATGTTAACAGGTTAGGTAGTAGTCACTTACACTATGTGTGTCTCTACACCACCCCACACCCCCCAAAGTGTAGGGCTGTGCTACCCACACCAGCACACCTATGTTTACCAATGCCGGGATTGCACTACATTTGGGAAGGGGGCATATACCCTTTCAGTACCATCGTCAATGACATTAAAGTAGCAGACTGATTATTTACTGATATGATGTTTTGCGTATTATGTCTTGGTGGAATTACATAGGGTAAAATGGGTTCACTGCAAAATTAAGTACATCCATGTGTACAGTATTGCCTGTGTATTGCATCAACACCAAAGCCTCTGTATGTATGTGTTATACACAAAAATGTGGTGTGTGCCACTCAGTACACTTATCTTTGTCCACTGTAGAAGGGCTGCTGACATCAGCCGCCATGCACTCACCTATATACACCCCTCAGACCTATCAGCCATGTGGCACATGCAGTAACTCGTGTATATACCTGTTACTTGTGTTCAGCTGTACCCAGGATATGACACAGTCAATGTGCCACCACAGTGCCATACCCATTGTAGGAAACAACAGCATAACGACATCCTGCTGACACATAGACCCCTACAACACAAACTGAATACATTATGGAGACCACAATCACTCAGTGTTAATAATAGCTATAATGCATCATGGCTGAACAGCTACACATCCTGACATGTAAGCATTAAACTTTCATGCTGAAAGCATGCTACTCAGCATTACATTGGTACACCTTAATACATTCACCGTGTGCATCAGAACAATATCGGCCTGTCCCTGCATCACGGGTATCATCATATGCACAGGGTTTGTTGTGGGTTTGCCAGAGACCTAGGCTGAGCCATTTGGTTGACATCATGTGTGTGTGTGTGTGTGTGTGTGTGTGTGTGTGTGTGTGTTAGGGGATTTCGTTAATAATTGGGCTGTGCAGCTGTGGTGTGTGTAGGTATGGAGGCGCTGTGTTGGTGATGTGTGTGTGTGTGTGTGTGTGTGTGTGTGTGTGTGTGTGTGTGTGTGTGTGTGTGTGTGTGTGTGTGTGTGTGTGTGTGTGTGCATGCACACAGTTCGGCAATGTGGCTGCCCTATACAGGGTTTTTTTTTGACAGCTGCAGACCATACATGGCAGGGTGTGCAGGTCACCGTCTCCGGTCACAGACATGAGAACTGTGCCTGCCAGGGGTTCCACGACCACTACCAGGTACAAGGACAGATATGCTACTCTCCCTTGATGTATCCGGGTCCCTGTTGGGACCAGCCAGGGTCACATGCACATGTCCTGCTGTGTTGTCATGTGGACAGCAGTCCCCTGCAGTGCTGGTGCTGGTACTGCCACTATGGGAGTGGCTCTGACTTGTTGCACATCCACGTAGACCTCCTCCTGTTGGTGTTGCTGACCTATGTCCATGTGGCTGTCGCCCTACTTCCACCATATGCTTTAACACGGACATTGCACGGTCGAGGATTCCCACCATCTCACCCAAATGTCTATCCAGGACCTCTGCAAAATAACGGTGGGCATCTGCGCGATCACAGATGTTGTCAATAACAGCAGAATGAGTAGCCCTCTGCAGCCTCAGATCCTGTCTGGTATAACATTCCATGCATACCTGTGCCTCCATGACAGCGCAAAACATGCATCTCGTGACACCTGCTGTGGCACTTCTGCCAGAGGCATGATGACCAGCAGCTTTCCTACAAGCACCCCTGTGCATCTGCCTGTGTGGTACCTCGCCAGTCATCCAGATTATAATTTATGACCCCAACCACAACATTTACTTATGTGAGATGGACATCTGGCGCCGATATCTGGATGATTGTTGGTTGGTGTGGAAGGCTGATGAACTCTATTTAAAGGAGTTCCTTGATTATCTTAATGGCAATGTATGGGGAATAGATTTCAAGTTAACTTTCCACAGTTCTAGGATTGTTTTCCTGGACATGGAAATAAATAGAAATACGGATAATACTTTATCCACTACAATTTTTAGAAAATTTCCTAAATACAATTCCCTATTACATGCCTCCAGCTTCCACCCACAACATATCATCCAGAATATACCTAAATCTCAATTCTTAAGAGCCAGGAGGATCTGCTCAAACCAACAGTCATACATTGATACTCGAGATGACCTTGCCCATAGATTTTTGAAGAGAGGTTACCATCCAGGGACTGTGAATTTGGCCAAGAGGTGGGCTTCGAATTTAAATTGACAGGATTTACTGTGTTATAAAGAAAGGAAGTCAGATGTGGATACACAGCCCATAAGGCTGGTTACCACTTATGGACGAAACTCTAAGGGTTTCATGAACATTATTCACAGGCATTGGAATGTTTTAATGGCTGAGGATAGACTTGTTCCTTTCCTTAGAGATAAATGTTCTTTTTCATTTAAAAGGAGACGTACTATAGGTTCTAGGCTTGGTCATTATAAGAAATCTTTGTCTGATTCCACAGCCCCTGTTCAGCTTTCACTTACAGGGGAATCAGTTTGGGGATGCATCCCATGTGGCCACTGTTCTTTTTGTGTCCTGATAATTCATTTGCCTGACACTTCATTTGACTGACAAGTATTATTAGCAAGAAAATGGAATATGCCCCCTTCCCCACTGTAGTGTGACCCTGGAGTTAGAATACCCACAAGGGGGGTGTGGGGGGCGAAGCCCCCCACTTACTTTTCTTTTACTAAGCAATATTACATCAAAAGTTAACAATATCATATGAAATGAAGTGGGGGGCTTCGCCCCCACACCCCCCACTGTGGGGGGCTGTGCCCCCCACCCCCCTAACTATATATTCTAACTCCAGGGTCGCTCTACAGTGGGGAAGGGGGCATATTCCATTTTCTTGCTAATAATACTTGTCAGTCAAATAAAGTGTCAGGCAAATGAAGTGTCAGGCAAATGAAATTTCAGTCAAATGGGGTCAGGCAAATGAGTGTCAGGCAAATGAAAGTTAGGTCAAAAGAAGTAGACCCATATATATATATATATATATATATATATATATATATATATATATATAGATCTAGGACTGCTGAACGAAACTTCAACAGTCCGAATCCAACTTCACCGAACACACTTTAAAGAAAGTGCTTTTACCGAAAAAGTACTTTTGCTAAAGTGCGTTAAAAAAAAAAAGAAAAAGCAATAAAAAAAGTATTTATGCAGGGTGGCAAGCTCCCCTGCACTCCCCATGTGGGGGGGGGCTGTGCCCCCACACCCCCTACTTTAATATTTTTACTCCAAGATTGCACTACAGTGGGGAAAATGAAAAAATTCCCTTATTCATACCGTAGTATGATCTCTGCAACAGTCACTCCCCCACAACTTCCTCTACCTGCAGGCATACTTCTGCAAAAGTGCTTCTTTGGTGAAAAGCATTTTCACAGAAGTATGCTCGTCCATTTAGGATTTGCTGAAATGGCCATTTGCACATCATTCTTAGACATATATATATATATATATATATATATATATATATATATATATATATATATATATATATATATACATCTATATACATATGGAGTGCCTTCAGACATCAGATCCACACTCTGACCCTACTTCCTCAACTGCTGCACTGTTCTGCCTTGCTACAAAACAGAGCATCACATCTGGACACAGCCTAACATTGGGGCGGTATATAGGGACAGATCGTAGATAGGCCTATTGCAAACCTATGAAGTTTGTGCATGATACATTTCACTTTAGCATGACTGTTTTGAAGGTGGTGGGGTCTGACACTCATGTGTCTATCATGACTTCATTGAAAAATTAATTTTAAGGTGCTAAAGCACTTTGCTGCTACTCTAATGCTTAGTGTGATGGATTTGAAGTCTTCTTAAGATACTCAGTCTTGCTGGCTGGATTCTGCTGAAATCAAAGCCTGGTTATAGTTGCATTCACAATCTGTTGCATACAGAAACTTGTAGAATATACACTGTTGAGAGAATATACTTTGCAGCACCTGTCTTTAAGAGCAATAACAAATAACTTTTATAATAAACCACACTTACTTCTGCTACAGCTTCAGAAAATGTTCTACTTTACTTCTCATACAGTACAGATGATGTGAGAGATATAACATTTACCTCAGGACAAATGTGTCCCTATCATTACCCCTAACATAACTGGATTTAATACAGACTTTATATATATTTTTTTAGTTAAGCACTCTCTCTTGGTTTTGGAAAGATACTGCCTTGATGAAGCAAATGCTGACACATCTGTTCTTGTGCAAATGCTGATAAGTAAACTGTCTTCAAGGAAATGCCTTGTGGATTAGAAAAGCATATTTTTAAACTTTCTTAGAAAAACATGTTCTGTTGTCAGTTCTTTAAAGAAAGCAAATTACATTCTTGTCATGTCTGTAAGAAGTCAGCTTTCTTGATGTGTGTGTAATACACTCATAAGCAAGTTCCTTATTTTTCTAAGCCACAGTCATTTAGTATGGATACTAATAACATATTACTAAACTCTGTTTCAACATTTAAGCAAGCTTGATTTTTTTCATTATTTATGTTGCATATTTGTAGCAAAGTTACATTCAACCTTAAAACCTTGTTGAGCATAATCTTACAATTCCCTCTTTTTATTTTAATGTACTCAAAACACTTTATACTGATATGTATTTTTGATCACATTAAGAAACAAAATCTTTAGTCTTCTTTTGATACACAAGTCAAAATGCAATTTTACATAGTTAATACAATTATATCAATTATTACTGCTAAAACTGAATGTATTTAACAACTTTTTCTTTTACAGACCATTCTGTGAAAATATTTTATCAGTTATGAGGTGTGCCTGCTTTAGTTTTATTTTTTAACTTGATTAATTTATTTTTTTGCAATCACAGAATTTAATTTATGACTTAGTACTCTTTTATTAACTCTTTGCATCTGTTGAATTAACTCTTTACTTTTATTGATTATTTTATATCAAAAGATTAGAGATAGACTAATATCTATAAGAGACAAGAACTATGTGCTACTCCAAGCATTTATACACTGCTGAAAATATACAGTTTTAATGTCATTTTAACCATAACATTGTGGTCATGTCTCTGAACTGCTCTTAGTAAAGTACTGAACTGGGCTTAGATAATAAATATTTGAATGCAATCATTTCAGTATATTTAATACTTGAGGATTTAAAAAAAACATGATGCATATACTAAAGAATATTATGTACATATTAGTCTATTAGTTGTATGAATACAATATTTTAATATAATTTTCCTTTAACTGGGGTAACCAGTACTAGTACAGATAAAATGATGGTCTAAAAACCAGTGATAAAATTACAATTAGTAATAAAACATGGTTTTTCACACATATTTGTTACTATACATTAATTGCATTTGTACTGAATTCTTTTGTATTTGTAGATACAAAGACTGTAAAGTACATTTAGTCCAATCTTACAAATTTAGTAACATTAATATCAAGCAAAATCTTGGAAAATTCTTATGTCTATTTAAAAGTATCTAGTAGAATTGCCACCAGAGGCAACTATGCTTTTGCATACCAACATTGTCTTGCCAAAAACATATTAAAATAGTGACCATTCTTGCTCAATTTTTACATATTTTACTCTCTCTTGTATAGCTTTAATAAAACAATTTTAAGTCATCTCTTGTATAGCTTTACAGTAAACAATACAATAATAACTAGAATGATAGCTATTAGCAACTTGCAAAATATCTTATCCTGTCAGGTTTAATCTGTTTACCAATATTTCTAATACACTAATATCTGTTCCCCCCCCCCCCTGAAAGAGTATTGTCAAGAAGGAATGAGATATTTCTTCTTGTAGCTTTATTTTATACCCTTTTGCAATACTGCTCACACAGTCAGTGTAAAACTGAGAAAGTACCCCTCCCCCTGTAGTATTGCACTATTGTTTATTTGCTTTATAATGTATGTCAGCCCAACACTTTGGTTATACATTTGCTTTATTGTGTTATTAAACTATAGACCTTTGTCTGATTTGATTATTTTTTTTGGCTGTTTTCTTTTCTGTTGCCTTTGCTGTCTACTTCTAATAGTAGTTATTTGTACACGCTTGTATACTTTATTTGAACTGTGTGTATACTATAACCCATCTGTTGGCTATACTTGATGTAACTGAGTTTTTTTTTTTACTTTTATCAGTGACATATATGCACAATTGTGATATTTTATTATAATTACCAAATAGTGTTGCATGTGAACATTTTAGCAGATATGTTTTAATAACAATAGGTCTTTAGAAAACTCAAGCCACTTGTCTGGAAATCAGTCTTGTTTCTTACCTTATCTGCTCAACATTTCCTGTAACTATTCATCCAGTTTAGAAAGGTCTGAGCTCACATTTCAGTTAACCCTTTTAGCATTTTTCCTTTAATCATCTGTTAGTAAAATGCAGTTAGAAAACAGTATTATATTTGTGAAACACTTAGTATTATATTTGTGATTTGTATAAATATGCAAAGTAAACATTATTTTACAATTAGCTTACATATTTTTAACTTTTGATTTCAGTATTTTTTATTTAACTACTCTGCCATTCATTTTACAAAGACTGACTAATTCCATCTGTGATTTTATTTCTTTTTAAAATTCAGAACTTTAACTGTTTGGTGTGGTGTTACTATACAATTATAAAAAAATGTAAAAAAATAAATAGATATTAGCTTAACTAACACATGTTTATATTTACATTATTTATATTTGCTGTTGTCTGCCTGTTATTCTTGTACATTGTATAAAAAGAGAATACATGCATGTCAGTCTTGTGACTTTAAATCTTTATAAAGCATGTCAATCATTACTCTCATTAACTATTTTATTTAATTTTTATACACTAGAACTGTTTTGTTTACCTTTTGACTGTGCTATGAGAATGGCAGTCATGTGCTCTGCTTTACTGTAGTACTGATAAATATCTTGATTTAATTGGATAGAAGTTTTAAACATTTGAGAATGATTTGTATTTTACCATCCTACCATGTATGCTTAACGATTTTCAAAACACATATTATAAACTATATCTCTTTTGCAAAGATCAGCTGTAGTTTCCTGCTCTTTCCCAATGTATGTAGGAAGTCAGTCCTTGTCAATTTAGCTAATCTATTTTCTTCATCTTGCAACTGCTGTTGAAGAGTTTCCTCATGGTCTGCCTGATATGTCTCATGAACCTGTTCTGCTGAATCTGAAACTCCTATGCACTTTTGGAAAACTGTTTGTATAACTTGTCTAAGCTTCCTGAAGTCATTGTGTCTGTCTCTTAGATGTGTATTACATTCTTTTGTAAAAAAATGTACTAGAGGTCTTGTCAGTAACTATTTGACTCCTGTTGTAACTCTGAGGTTAACCTTTCACATGTGGTGACAGGACATAACTGTTCAACATCTGAATATAATAGAAACACTTTACCCTTAGTTAATTCTTTATCATGAACAGATCTGTCTTCACAGTCTGTTGTTTTAGCAATATCATGCAATACTTTTTTGGCATAATGCACAAAATGCAGTTTTTTTTATTGACATAATAAACATTTGTCATACTCCACATGGTTTTCTTTGAGATACCAGTCAAATATTGTAATACATTTGCATAATGCCTTACTATCAACCTGCCCAACTAAGGTTTTACATTTACTAATGTGTTGTGTATACGAACATTGCAATTTACTAAAACTTGGTTTACATTTGCTTGAATTATGTCTGAAAGTATCCATACTGTCTAATAACATCCAAACTGTCTAATATCCAAACTGTCTTATAACATCCATACTAAAAATGTGACACAGAAAAAAGTCTTACCATGTAGCAAGAAAACAGGTGATCAGGCTGTTGTTGCAGATGGCTGGAAATTTTTCAGTGTCACTTGAGAAGCTGGTGAAGCACAACAGGCAGCAGACTGCTGTTAAAGTACATATCCACCTTTTCTTGGAGAATTTATGGTACTGCGACTTTCCTGAACTAGTCTCGCTGGATTCAGATGTCTGAAAAAACTTTACTGTTGCAAGCTGCATAAACTAGAGTATTTCTGTTTAAGACTCAGACATACCTACAAATGTTAGTTACTGCAATTTGACTGAAGTAACCCTCTGCAGGGCTTACCCTTCTCTCTGTGTTCGAATGCAGGTAGGCTTACCATTGAACATTTAATTTTAAGGTGCTATAGCAATGTGCTGTTACTCTGATGCTTACTGTGATGGATTTGAAGTCTTCTTAAGACACTCAGTCTTGCTGGCTGGATTCTGCTGAAATCAAAGTCTGGTTATAGTTGCATTCACAGTCTGTTGCATACATAAACTTGCAGAATATACACTGATGAGAGAATATACTTTGCAGCACCTATCTTTAAGAGCAGTAACCAATAACTTTTATAATAAACCACATGTACATTTGTTACAGCTTCAGAAAATGTTCTACTTTACTTCTCATATAATGCAGATGATGTAAGAGATATAACATTTACCTCAGGACAAATGTGTCCCTACCATTACCCCTAACATAACTGGATTTAATACAGACTTTATATATATATATTTTAGTTAATCACTCCCTCTTGGTTTTGGAAAGATACTGCCTTGATGACGCAAATGCTGACACATCTGTTCTTGTGCAAATGCTGATAAGTAAACTGTCTTCAAGGAAATGCCTTGTGGATTAGAAAAGCATATTTTTAAACTTTCTTAGAAAAACATGTCCTGTTGTCAGTTCTTTAAAGAAAGCAAATTACATTATTGTCATAGGTTTATAGGTTTATAGGTAGGTACTAGGCTATCTGCCCTAGGGCATTTATAAGCCTAGTCAGAATGTGTTGGCTTTCGCCTCCCTTTTAGACTAGATTCCTGAGCCTCTGTCCAGCAGGGCCATAGAAGTGATCCCAGGAGCAAATTTACGATTTCCCATCCACTCATCGAGATTTCTCTTGAAGCGGGTCAGCAAGGGGCTCTGCCTAACATGGACTGGGATTCTGTTCCAGAGCATGGGAAGCCTTTGGGATATGAATCTATCCCTCCAGCATGTCCTATTTATTGTTGTGCTAAGGTTTAAGTCCCTGGAGCATGTAGCTCTAATGGATCTGGTTTTCTTGAGGTGGAGCATGTCCAACAATTCCGGGTTAGACATGGCCTTGTATGTTAGGCAGAGATCACCTCTGAGTAGGCAGTAAGCAACTGAGTAGAGCAGGAGTTTCTTTAGTCGAGCTGCATAGGGCATCTGTTTGAGGCTCATGATCCTCTTGGTGAGGTATTTTTGAGGTCTGTCCAGCAGTTGCAGGTGTCAGGTAAGGTACATCCCAAATGGGGCATTTTACTCAATTATGGGCCTGATGAGTGATGAGTAGAGGGGCACAATGTCCTCTCTAGATCCAGATGTGAATCCTTTCTTGATTAGGTGGGCTATATAGAAGGTTTTTCTAACCACTTTGGCAATGTGATTGTCAAAGGAGAGGTTACTATCTACTTGGGTCCCCAGATCCCTGATTACTTCTTTTGTAATTAGTGGATTACCTCATATATGATAGTTTGTGGGCACTTTGTTTTTCCCAAAGGGGATGACTATGCATTTTTTTGCATTTAGCTTGAGGCCATGGTTCTGACACCAGGTATCAGTCTCCATAAGGCCCTTCTGGAGGATGCTTGTGTCAGCTGGAGAGTCTATTATGGCTCCCAGTTTGCAATCATCTGCGAACCTGGTCAGCCACTGTCCTCCCATGTTTACCTGTACCTCAGAGAAGTATATACCAAACAAGAGGGGTACCTGGTCTGATCCATGTGGGATGCCATGTGTAACTGGTTTAGAGTCAGACATGATGCCCATGACTCTGACCATGTGACTTCTATCCCTGAGCTAGTTTGAAACCCATCTTGTGACATATGGGTTGATATTTAAGCTGGTAAGCTTATTTATGATACCAGAGTGGGGTATTGTGTCAAAGGCCTTTGTGAGGTCTAGGTAGGATGTGTGGACTACCGTTCCCTCATCTAAGGCTTTGGTAACTGTTTCAAAGAAGTCAACTAGGTTTAAGAGGCAAGATCTGCCCTTAAAGCCGAATTGGGTGAGGCCAGTGTTTGGAGGTTCCCAATGTCTTTGTTTATGAGATCCATGATGATGCGCTCCATAGCCTTGCAGACCAGGCTAGTCAGGCTTATAGGGCGATAGTTCCCTGGATCCGTTGCGGTGCCACCTTTGTGGAGTGGTATCACTGTTGCTGTATGCCATTCTTTGGGTACATAGCCTGTGGTAAGGCTGAGTTGGAACAGTGAATTCATGTGAGGGTTTAGTTTGTTTTGGAGCTCATGTAAGATGCAGCCTGGGATACCATCTGGTCCCACTGATGCTGTGTTTTTTACTTTGGAGAGGGCTGCTTTCACCTGTGTGTCTGTGATATCTTGGGGACTGCATTCTTCTGGGATAGACACAGGCCCTTTTGGGGGGGATGGGCAGTGAAGTTTGCACTGAACCTGTCTGCCAGGATGTTGGCAATGTCTGTGGGTTCAGTGTATTTTGTGTCATTTTGCACCAGAAGGCAACAAGGTCCCTGGAATCCAACAAAACGACAAAAATCCAGCACAAAAATGTACCCAAGGACAAAGCCACAATCCAAGCACTATTCAGTTAACTTTTTATTGTAAAACACACGAACACAAGTATGGGTTAAGCGCTTTCATCTAAGTAAAAAGACTTCATCAGAACACAGAACATTTGAAACACAAACAATTTATAAGTAAAAGCCCGCCAAAACTAAGGCACTAATTGATCAATTAACAATAATGATACCCAACGTAAATGGAATCACAATATTCCTAAGTACTATAAACGTCTGTTGACAAAATGTACGTGTCATAATGTGAATTAATGAAAAAATTAAATAAAAAACAATGAATACTGCAAAACATGTGTAAAAACTACTAGTCCATTAAAAATCCACATTTCTAATATGTGCTATATGGAATAAAATAAAATAAAATAAATGAAATGAAATGAAATAAAACACAACTACATAGAACATACCCTAATCTCTTGACAGTATCTAGTATAATAAAATTAATTGTACATGTAGCTACAAAAATTAATTCCCTATAAAAATTATTAAATACAAATGTAATTTGTGGATTGTTAATGGACTAGTAGTTTTTACACATGTTTTGCAGTATTCATTGTTTTTTATTTAATTTTTTCATTAATTCACATTATGACACGAAATGAAATAAAACACAACTACATAGAACATACCCTAATCTCTTGACAGTATCTGGTATAATAAAAGTAATTGTACATGTAGCTACAAAAATTAATTCCCTATAAAAATTATTAAATACAAATGTAATGTGGATTTTTAATGGACTAGTAGTTTTTACACATGTTTTGCAGTATTCATTGTTTTTTATTTAATTTTTTCATTAATTCACATTATGACACGTACATTTTGTCAACAGACGTTTATGGTACTTAGGAATATTGTGATTCCATTTACGTTGGGTATCATTATTGTTAATTGATCAATTAGTGCCTTAGTTTTGGCGGGCTTTTACTTATATATTGTTTGTGTTTCAAATGTTCTGTGTTCTGATGAAGTCTTTTTACTTAGATGAAAGCGCTTAACCCATACTTGTGTTCGTGTTTTTTACAATAAAAAGTTAACTGAATAGTGCTTGGATCGTGGCTTTGTCCTTGGATACATTTTTGTGCTGGATTTTTGTCATTTTGCACCAGCTCAGAACAGATCTGCGAGCTGTCACCCAGATTTTTGACATAGCTAAATAATGCATTGTGATTATCTTTAGAGTCTTTGGCGATTTTTCTTTTGAAGTTGACCTTTGATGATTTTAAGAGGGATTGAAGTTTCTTGCTAGCACTGATCAAGGATGCCTTCTCTTTTTGGGATTTTGCCTTGTCATGTAATAGTTTCCTCCTTCTGTTGTATAGCTTATTTATGGCCAGGGTCCACCAGACTGGTCTCCTGTTCTTGGAGGAGTGAGTCTTGGCTTTACTTGGGATGGCATAATCCATGCATTCCTGTAGGTCCTCATAGAGTGCATTTGTAAAGGATACTGCGGTTTGGGTAGCATTTTCAATTTGCCCAGGGGGCTTTGAAACTTTCCACCTTGGTCTTGAGAAGTGTGAAGTTTGCTTTTGAGAAATTTTTCACAGTGGTTTCCTTGGCTGGGGGTGAGGTCAGGATGTGGATGTCCATTGTGATAAGTTTATGGTCTGACCTTACCAATGAGGGATTTACCTCTGGTGTGGAACATTGAGCCCCCATGTTGATGATGACCAAGTCCAATATGTTGTCCCCTCTTGTTGGAGTGTTGACCAATTGTTCCATGGCATTTGAGTTTATAAACTCCAGGAACCATTAGGCAAAAGAGTTGGGACTTGAGGAGTTTTCCCAGTCAGTGTTTGGTTAGTTGAAATCCCCCAATATCATGGTGTTTGGTGAGACCTTCATATTCACCAGTGTTCTCCAGAATACCGCGTGGGGATCCTGAGACAAGGTGGGTGATTTGTAGCAGACTATGAACTGGAAAGCAGTTTTACCCACTGTTAGTTGCACATGGATGGTCTCTGCTGCCTCATGCAGTGCCACTAACCTGGAGGTGTGGGTATCCTTGATGAAAATGGATACTCCCCTGCCTTTAGTATTTCTGTCCGAGTTCTGGGGCCGAAAGGAATGGTATGATTTGAATCCTGGTAGTGCTGGGGTGCTTTCTGGAGCCTTAAATCAGGTTTCTGTTACTGAACAGATATTGATTTTCTCCATAATGAGGAGTGCCTCAAGTGCATGCATCTTGAGGTTTAGACTTCTGGCATTGATTAGCATTACCCTTAGATTTTTGTTTCTAGTATTGTCTATGGAGGTGGGTTTGTCTTTTGAGCCTTGCCTAAAAAAGGCACTATGAGGGTGGCAAGAGCCTTAGCCAGTATTCAAAAGCCTAAGGGTGACAGGTCCCTAGTGAAGCAACGTGGCTTGTCTAGCATGTCATCCCAGGCTGACAGTCACGGGATCCCCTTTGAATGACACCAATAGCTTAGCCAATTGTTAAAATTGATCATTTTGTCTTTATACTGCGGCATCATTCTTGGTGAGGACAATATGTTACTCAGGGTCAGGGTCATACCAGCCTGGACTACATGATCAGAGAGCTCTTCTATGTCTCTTTTCATGTAGTCCAGGGAAGTACGTCTCAGGTCATTCACACCACCATAGACAATGAAAGAGTCATATTTGTACCTGCTGTGGAGTGACCTGAGTGCCTGTGTTATGTGGCAGATCCTGGCTCCCAACAGGCAGCTTACAGTGACCCTCTCCTTGTTCAGTCTGGTGAGTGGGACATCAGTGTGCCTGACAACAGAGTCTCCAATTACTAGCGTATTAGGTGTGTTATTTAGCCTTAGGGGCTGCGACTGTGTGGCACACTGACTTTGTGAAGTATGTGATCCGTATAAGTTGTTGTGGGGTAGCGGTTGCTTTGGTGTCTACTTTGGAGGTCTCTGCTGCTTTGGCAGATTTTTATTTAGAGCCTCAGAGTATGTTTTTGTGAGTTTATGTGTCTTGTTTGCTGGTGCATTTGGTCTATGTGAGACTGGTTGTGTGGTGTGAGTGGTTTCCTTCTCCTCCTGACTGACTGTGCCAGTCATGGATTGAGAGAGCTCGGCCTCCAGTTTGGCTGTATAGTTGCATCTCTCACAAATATTTGAGTTTGTTGGAAGAAGGAGAGGGTTGTCTGTGTACATAAGGCAATTGTAACATTACCTCAAGATTCCCAGATTGCCCAGCTTGACTGGAGAGTATACCTGAAACTGCACTTTGGACATGCCTGAATAGTTTAAAGAACTGGTTTATTGACTGACTGGAATGGACGAATAGGGAACCTTGTACTTCTGGATAGAATAAGGGGGTGTAGTGCTAAAGTTTGTTAGTGCTTACTGAGAAATTTGAGCAAGTGCTGGGCTGTAGAATGAAGGTTGAGTGCTTACTTTGAGAGTTTGACTAGTTCTAAAATTGAAGAGCAGACTTTGTGGAGCTGGGAATTGTTAAAAACTGCTTAAATGGTGCTGTGCTATGTTGCGAAACTGCTTAAACGGTGCTGTGCTACGTTGCATGATGTTGCGCGATGTGCAAAATTGTGCAAAACCACGCTAAAGCTGGTTTTAAGGCAGGGAGTTTGAAAGAGATAAGAAATGGCCCAAAACAGTCAATAAGCAACTAGTTACTGGGCTGAGACCACTCCTCCAGGGACAGATAGGCTGCTCAGAGTTCCCCACTCTCACTGGTGAACAAAGAAGCTTCTTCCTATCCAAGTAAGGATATGGGCAACACAGAAACTATGACTCAGCCTAGAATTCAGCAATACCTGAAAACTGGACTATTCTAGCTCAGAAAAGGTGGAAAACAGGGATTTTTTTTGTTTTTTTTTTTCTTTTTTTTCACTTAAACACAGACACTAGGCGCAGGAATACAGTAAATGCTTTAGATCGGCTAACCCACTTGAGTGTATAGCCTACAACAATTAAACAAGGCAAAAACAACTTTTAAAGTGAAAAACACAAAAAAATGCAGACAAATGCAGAAAAACAAACTTTGCAGAACTCAGGTAGTTAGAAAACTCGCTTTTTGATGAGATTAAACAGTCGCGGGTAGGAAAGCAGAAAAAAAATACTTATAATCTGTTAAAGTCCCTCTTTCGCTTACTGCTGCTTATAGGACTCTGCAGGACACCACGAGGAGCTGTGCTGAGTCTGTTACAAGCGCAAAACCGTGCTAAAGTGGGTTTTAAGGCAGGAAGTTTGAAAGAGATAGGAATGGCCCAAAACAGCCAATAAGCAACTAGTTACTGGGCAGAGACCACTCCTCCAGGGACAGATAGGCTGCTCAGAGCTCCCCACTCTCACTGGTGAACAAAGAAGCTTCCCCTATCCAAGTAAGTATATGGGCAACACAGGAACTATGACACAGCATAGAATTCAGCAATACCTGAAAACTGGACTATGTCTGTAAGAAGTCAGCTTTCTTGATGTGTGTGTAATACACTCATAAGCAAGTTCTTTATTTTTCTAAGCCACAGTCATTTAGTATGGATGCTAATCACATATTACTAAACTCTGTTTCTACATTTAAGCATGCTTTATTTTATTCCTTATTTATGTTGCATATTTGTAGCAAAGTTACATTCAACCTTAAAACCTTATTGAGCATAATCTTACATTCATTACTTCCACTTTCAGCTATTTGCCAGACTAATAGACATGTTTGGAGGAACAGAACAAACACTATGAGGGCTTACATCTTGTCATTCTGTGCAGATCCTCACAATTGACAGGTTTGGCTCACTGCCCACGGGGCCAGATGCTATGTCCTTAGTTGTTCAGCAGGACATCATCATTACAGCAAGTCTTGATGGCACATATCAAGCTTTTGAAATCATCTGTCCCATTACTACAGACCAAGTACTACATTCAATTACATGCTGACATGTTTCATATACCTGTTTTATTAGTATGCTATTTTCTGTGTTGCACCTACAGATGTCTTCCTTGTTTGTTTTTTTTCTTTTTAGTATTATTTTTATTTTTTTACTATTATTTCTGTTTTTGCTGTTTTTTTATTTATTTTTCTCTCTCTGTCCACTACTGGGATCAAGCTGGTTTGAATAGGTTGCAGCATGGCTTTTGTAGATGATGTTCATGATCAGATGATGGCCTCTGCACCAATTGATGTTCCCCACTTGCTAATTGCCTGCAGCCAGCTGTGTAGTACTTCCAACAGCCAATGTCATAGCAACCTACTTCTATAAAAGACTACATCATGTGGGCATTGTTCCTTTACCTTTCCTGTATGGAAGACATCCTTCCTATGTGTGGGCAGCAGTGTTACAGACAGCAGGTAGCAATACCTCTTACAAAAGGACTTGCAGACACAGGCCAAATACATGTTTGTATAAGGTTCCAGACTTACGGACAGTGTGAGTATCGCTGTTATATGCATTGAATACTGTCTGGTTTTACAGGGTTTGTGTGTACATGCTAGTTTGGATGGAATGCAGTCTGTCTGCATAGCTTTCAACTGTGGGCCTTTCCACATCTTGGCCAGAGGATTGGCTGTTATGTTTTGTCTGTTCACCACACAAGTCTTGTGTCTGCATATCAGTGGCATTATCTCAGCTGATTGTTATCAGTACATGGAAACATCCATTTGTCTTTCTGACTTCATATTCCTGAGTAAGGATATGTTGCAACCAATCCTGTAACACCAGCAACTTTCATAGTGTATAACAGCAATATTGCAAGTATGGCCCTGTGTTCCAGCCTCTGTCCTCCACATATATACCAGGCTTTGTCCAGATGTAATGCAGTAAGAGATTGTTAAGTAATGGCCTATCATTTTTTTAGTGCTGGCATTCCTGCTATCATTCCAGTGATCTTGTGGACTCCCACACAAATTTTGGGGTAGGATCCATATATATGAGGGCAACAGCTGGACAAAACGTGTGTGACGTTGTACAGTCCAGAGGTTAGTGTATGGAAAACACTGTTATATGCCCTTGTAGGACATTTTATGGGGGTGGGGTATTAAATGCTTTTAACCTAGGCTGTTACAACTTTTGAGGGATATCAGTGTTAAGAAACATTGAGGTATATGGCTGTACATTTTCAAACATTTCACCATGGGAACAGTGGTGGGCTACAGATTACTGTCTTACACACAGTTCTTTTTCTCAGTATGATATTGACATTTTAAGTTAAGCATTGTTATGTAACAGATACATTTACATTGTGACAACTAATACTTTCCCCCCTAGGGGTTGAGTACAGAATGTAATTGGAGGCTGCTGAACTACATCTGTAATTACATGTTGATTGGTTCTTATCTTCAAGGCAAGTGTTTTTTTTACTGTTGTACTACTTGAAGGCCTATGCCTGGACAGCAAAGTATGTTATGTTTTTCAAATTACTGTGTCAAATGTTATTTTTAATGCAACTCTCAAACAAAACAGTTGATACATTACTGAATCAAATTAAATAGTACACAAACATTTCTGTGCATGCAAATGTGTGTGGTGTCATGTCCTTTACATTGTGTGTGAGTATATGTTTTATGCAATAATTCTCATTTGTAGGAATGAATCCAGCACTGGCCATTTTAAAAGGTGGCAAATGTAGGAATAATGGCTGTCTGATATGCTGCGCACCCTCTCTCTCTCTCTCTATATATATATATATATATATATATATTGATATATATATATATATATATATATATATATATATATATATATATATATATATATATATATATATATACTCTTCTTATACATATCTATGCATATACATAACTTGCAAACAACAGTGCCCTGTACACATTGCTAACACATTCAATAGTTTCTTCACAGAAACTATACAATCCCTGGCCACACAATTCAAACAAACAACCAGCCCACTCCACTACCCATGCCAGCAGAATACTACAACTACATCAGATCATCTATTTACCTTTGATCCAGTACCCATATCCTCTATAACATCTCTTCTTAAAAAACTAAAACCCACTAAGCTAGCAGCTGACCTTCTCCCAGATGAGTTTCTGCAAAAAGCAGCTGAGGCCATTTCCTATCCCGTCTCCATAATCATAAACCATACCTTGTCAGAAGCCTTCATCCCTCCATATGGAAAATGTCCCACATTATTCCTCTCCATAAAGGTTGTAGCTCACTAGAGCTAACCAACTACAGACCTATAGCTATACTCTCACCCCTGGCCAAAATTATGGAAAAGTGTGTCCACAAACAACTGATGGAACACCTCACCAAAAATAAAATTCTAGCCAACTCCCAACATGGCTTCAGGCCAAATCACAGTACCACATCAGCTCTACTATCCTTTTCTAATACCATCAATAACTTCAGAAACAATAATAAACTATCATCTGCTCTTTTCTTAGACCTCTCCAAGGCCTTTGATATGGTGAACCACATTCAACTCCTCCATACATTAAAAAAACTGTCACTCAGCAATTCCACGCTGAAACGGTTCCAATCCTACCTGTCCAATAGGCAACAGGCTGTTCTATGGCAGGACAAATTATCCACATGCCTACCTGTTACACTTGGAGTTCCCCAAGGATCTATTCTTGGCCCTCTTCTCTTCACCATCCTTGTTAATGACCTGCCCACAATCACCCCCCATGCCACATGCATTCAATATGCAGATGATCATCAGCACTGCCTCCAACCTGGCAGACCTCACTGCTTCAACCCAAGACACCTTCAACCTAATAGAAAAATGGTTCTCAAGTTGTCAACTAGTTCTCAACCCCAACAAAACAAAACTACTTACTTTCTCACCCACTAACCCACCCACTAACAAGACTCTTCCTTCCACCTTCTCTATTACATCCTCCAATGGAATCACTATATCACCAGAAGCTCACACAAAGCTATTAGGTGTTCCCATCGATAACTCCCTTAAATTTGACACCCATTTCAATCTAACCATCAAAACCGTCAATAAAAAGCTTGGCTCTCTCTACAAAGTAAAACACTTTCTCACTCCTCACGCTACAATTACAATTGCCAGCACACACCTACTATCAACTCTTTTCTATGCCTCCCCACTCTTTACAAACCTAAACAAGACAACCCTTAACAAACTTGCTTCTTGTTACAATCACATAGCTAGATTTGCCACAAATTCCACCTTTAGAACGCACCACTGCACTAACTTGAAGCAACTAGGGTGGTTAGAGTTTTCCAGCCAACTCCATTTCAACCAACTCAAAACGGCTCACCAGATACTGTATCACCCAGAGAAAACACCAGCTCTGAAAAACATCATTCACCCCTATATTAACCTGCAATCTTTACGCTCCTCCAATAAGTTCTTAGCTCAAACTACCAAAGCCAATAATTCTGCTGGGGATTTTCTATTCTCAAACTTTGTAGGTAAAATGTGGAACTCCCTACCGACCATGCTCACCTCAGAACCTCCACTCCTACAATTCAAAAAAAAGCTTAAACCCCATCTCAATACTCTCTGGCAATGTCCCTGTTCCAAACCTGATTAACCACTATCAATTACCCTTCTCTTACCTCACTATCCTTAACCGCTTTTTAACAAGGCACCTCGCCTTTGTAACTGACCTATGTTTTTTTTTTTTATATGCTGCTGTTATTTTTTCCCAAGATGTGATGTATCTTTATATTGTATTTAGAACTCAACTATCTTCCTTTTTTGCATTAACAATGTTCATATGTCTGCTATGTACCTGGAACTTTTCTCCCCGGGCCTCCGCTGAAAATGGACATGTATCCAGTCGGACTCTCCCGGTTAACAAATGTAAAATAAATAAATAAATAAATAAATAAATCTTTAAGTAGCAATATCTTTTATATGTGTATATGTGTATATGCACACACACACACACACACACACACACACACACACACACACACACACACACACACATATATATATATATATATATATCTATATCTATATATATATATATATATATATATATATATATATATATATATATATGTGTGTGTATATGTATCATTGGAATGTTTAGTGCTTCCCCATTGTATATTCCCTATGGTAGACTGACTGTTCTGTATGATATGTTACAGATATCATCATGACGTCTTACAACTGAGATGGCGTACTGTTAACTTGTTGTGGGTGTGTTGGGCAGGGTCCTGGGTTCAAGACTTGCAAGTGCTGGTTATTATGTTGCAAGGCATATCTGTTCAGCTGTGGAGGAAGGGGAAATGGCAATAATTACAAGAGATCCATAATTTGGGCCCCTTCACCCCCATTAATAGTGTGTTTGGTCAGATGTTTTGCATTGAGAGGTTCAGAGTTTGGTTGCAATGTGCGAATGCAATGCACATGTATTTCGAGACTGAATAGTCAAAAAACACATACACGAAAACCCACAATCATGAATACTACAATTGCGACCATTCACACACACACACACACACACACACACACACACACACACACACACACACACACACACACACACACACACACACACACACACACAAACCAGGACATAATCACACACACACATACACCTACCTAACAAAACAAACATAACAACACACACAAACACACTTAACCTACCTATAAGCAGGGCTGCACCCCCCACCCCCCCACTTGTATATTCTAACTCTGAGGTCGCACTAAACACACAAACACACAACAAACACCACCGCACACACTCACACACACTAAAATCCCTACCCATTATCCTCAAACACACAACACTTACCTGAAACCCCAGATAAATCCACAAACCACACCACACATCACAAACATGACACCACGATAGCGGCGGATTCAACATTTGCGGATTTAGCATAGTGTAGATTCACTTTCCACTATTCAGTCTCGACGTACTGAATTTCAACATTTCAGTATGTCAAGATCGTCTATTGTATCTATATATATATAAAATGAACTTCGTGACAATAAAAGCATTCAATAAAATAGTAAATAACACCAACAACTCTTGTAGAACTTTAGCGCTTTCGTCTTATTTATTATCAAGACTTCTTCAGAAAGACATGTTTCATAAGTATGAGCAACCATTTTAACTTCCTTTATATACATTAGTTCTAGCAGGCCATTTAAATTAACAACAGGTCCTTTCCAATAGAAAAGTGTGAACAAGCAGGTGCTGTGTGCATTTTCATTAACATTACAATTGCAGTTACATAAGGCAAATTGGTCAGACAGTAATAGCCTTGTGGTACCATGTGCATATTAAAAGGGATAGTGTGCAAAAAGGGATCGTGTGCAAAAAAGGGATTGTGTGCAAAAAGGGATCGTGTGCAAAAAAGGGTATTGTGTGCTAAAGGGACTGTGTGCAAAAAGGGATTGTGTGCAAAAAAAAAAAAAAAAAAAAAAAAAAAAAAAGGTGGGGGGGGCAGGAAAGATGACAGTCATGCTGTGATGATTCTAATATAAACACGTAACTTATGAGTGTTTGCCTCCAAAGGTAAGTAAAGAAGGGAACGGAGGAAGGTGGAGGAGTCAGGTAGAGAGTCCTACTATGCTTTGGCATCGGTGTGTGTGTAGAGAAATGTGTGGGTATGCCACCTGATGGGGGAGTGGGAGGAATGCGGTGTGAACTTGAGGGGGGGCTGTTAGGGGCCGCCCATGACAAGGAGCCTATGAATAACAGTGTCCCCCAGAAGACTGTCAGTGCAGATGGTACCACCCGTGGGCTGGTTTGGGTGGTATCACCCTTGAATGGCTGCGTGAAAATGTGAGACCGGGGGGTATAGTTGGTGGGGTCAGCGGGGGCTAGCCTGGTGATTGGGAGCATGTGTGTAGGGGGTATGTGGGAGTCAAAAGTAGAGAGAGAGTGGGAGCATGTGTGCAGGGGGTATGGGGGAGTCAAAAGTCAGAGAGAGAGAGAGAGAGAGAGAGAGAGAGGAAACACATTATATTCACTTGCACAGTTGTAAATCCATAAACACATTAAATCTACTTGCACAATTCTTCAAAACCCTCTTGCACAGGTCCTCACCAACAATTGGGACATCTTGGGAGGAGAAAAAGGTCTGACAAAGTTACTTGGGACATCCCCAAACTTCTGTTTCAAACGAACCTCTTCTTTTGGTGGTGCATTCGAGAGGAATAAAAGCCCATCCCCACAGAACGAAGTATCGACAGAACCTGGAATGTCTGACTGCGGCAAGTGTGTTGCCTGTGTACACATATGAAAAAACAACAATGTCACCTTCCCGCACTGCAACAGAACTGTCGGTCTACATGACCACTATGACTGCAACACAAAAAATGTAGTCTACTGTGCTTTCTGCGAACACTGTGGGAATTTCTATATCGGCAAAACGAACAGGAAGCTGAGTAGCCGTATTAAAGAACACACTGCAGCAATACACAAACAGGACAGTTTGAATGCCTTGGCTAAACACAGTACTATTTGCCCAAACTTCACAGGATTCAAATTCACAGTGCTGGAAAAAATAACAGAATTTGTAGGGGACATGGACACATTCCTGCAAGTCCGGGAATTAAAATGGCAGATAGAACTGAGAGCTGATGTCTATCCAGGTCTCAACGAGACACTGAACATTAAATGTGCACTTAAATGGTATAGAGATTGAAATGTGATAGGGTTTGAAGAACTGTGCAAGAGGGTTTTGAAGAATTGTGCAAGTAGATTTAATGTGTTTATGGATTTACAACTGTGCAAGTGAATATAATGTGTTTCCTCTCTCTCTCTCTCTGACTTTTGACTCCCCATACCCCTGCACACATGCTCCCACTCTCTCTACTTTTGACTCCCACATACCCCTACACACATGCTCCCAATCACCAGGCTAGCCCCCGCTGACCCCACCAACTATACCCCGGTCTCACATTTTCACGCAGCCATTCAAGGGTGATACCACCCAAACCAGCCCACGGTTGGTACCATCTGCACTGACAGTCTTCTGGGGACACTGTTATTCATAGGCTCCTTGTCATGGGCGGCCCCTAACAGCCCCCTCAAGTTCACACCGCATTCCTCCCACTCCCCCATCAGGTGGCATACCCACACATTTCTCTACACACACCGATGCCAAAGCATAGTAGGACTCTCTACTTGACTCCTCCACCTTCCTCCGTTCCTTCTTTACTTACCTTTGAGGCAAACACTCATAAGTTACGTGTTTATATTAGAATCATCACAGCATGACTGTCATCTTTCCTGCCCCCACCTTTTTTTTTTTTTTTTTGCACACAATCCCTTTTTGCACACAGTCCCTTTTTGCACACAATCCCCTTTTTTGCACACGATCCCTTTTTGCACACAATCCCTTTTTTGCACATGATCCCTTTTTGCACACTATCCCTTTTAATATGCACACGGCACCACAAGGCTATTACTGTCTGACCAATTTGCCTTATGTAACTGCAATTGTAATGTTAATGAAAATGCACACAGCACCTGCTTGTTCACACTTTTCTATTGGAAAGGAACTGTTGTTAATTTAAATGGCCTGCTAGAACTAATGTATATAAAGGAAGTGAAAATGGTTGCTCATACTTATGAAACATGTCTTTCTGAAGAAGTCTTGATAATAAATAAGATGAAAGCGCTAAAGTTCTACAAGAGTTGTTGGTGTTATTTACTATTTTATTGAATGCTTTTATTGTCACGAAGTTCATTTCTTAGTTAAAGTTTCTTCTCTTCGTTCAATTTTTTTGAGTGCGGTTAATTTTATTTATATATATATATATATATATATATATATATATATATATATATATATATATATATATATATATATATCTACATATATACTTATATACATATATATATATATATATATATATATATATATATATATATATATATATGCACACACTTCCATCTCCTCTTCTGCTTTAACATCACAGCCCATTACTACAAAATTACTAGCACCCCTAATATTTTCAGTAAATAGTCACAACAGTAGCAATGATTACATCCAAACTTTTCTTACTTCTCTCCTTACTACTCCTGCTCTATATACCCTACCACCTCACCACCTACGAAAACCTTCTCTATCCAGAATTCAAATGCCTAACATCACAATCCTCCACCACTCTTGCTCTTAACAAGCTAGAACATTTTAATGGCTTGCGATTACTAAACAACATACCTCCCAAATACTATCACTGTCTCAAACCCAACTGCATCAACCAAAACACCAAGCCATATTTTAAACTTATAAATAAAGTTCTGACATTCATAACAACTATGAAATATAACCTTACCAAGGACAGTGACATCCACCCTAACCCTTTCCCATCCTCATCATGCAATCCTCTCTCAAACCCCAAGTCTACCTCACCTGCCGACACTAACTCAGTGGTAAACTGCTCTACCCACATTACCCTGATAAATAAGCACCCAAACTCGTTTCTGGCCTCAGAAGTCTAAATAATAAAATCCACTACCTCCATGCCCTTCTAGCCATCCACTCCCCAGATATTCTATGTCTCACTGAAACCTGGTTAAACTAGCTACCAAAGACACAGAAATAACTCCTCCTGGATACAACATCCTTAGACTGGACAGGACTCCCAAGAAAGGTGGTAGGGTAGCTGTATTATTTAAGTCTAACCTTACAGTAACCATTGACACCCAACAACCTCCCCAAGTTAATAACGTAGAAATTCTTAGCATCAAAATACAAACAAATAAAAATAAATGTAGATATATTGTTGTCATTTATTTACCCCCCCTGGAAAAATGTCAACACCCTAGAACATATTATACACTGGTTAAACGGCAACTATCCCCAAGAAACCATTGTCCTATTTGACTTCAACATTGACTGAAATACCTATTCCTCTGAAGCCCCTAGTAACCTCATTAACCTTCATGGGTTTACCCAGACCATATCCTCCCCCACTAGGTTCAGTCAAAACAAAAACAAAGGTAGCATTCTAGACTGGATCCTGATCAGTGGTGATCCATAGGTGTACTATTCAGGCACCCTGCCCAATGATCTAAGCGATCATTGGGTAACATATATTCTCAGGCACAAAGTCAATTACCCCCACCACCACACCTATAAAGTGACACGTAACAAAAAAAAAACTTTAACCTAGTTAATTTCTTAAAAGATCTCAAAACTTACAACTGGTCCGACCTTAAACAACTCCTGATAGATGAGGCCGTGGGCTACTTTAATACTAAATTCCTCACCATCCTTAACTCGCATGCCCCTGTCTGAACCATCCATGCCAAAAGAAGAACCACCCCATGCCTAGCTAGACTTACAAAAAACAAAATAGTTCATAGAAATAAGGCATGGGCAACTTGGCATGCTACTAAAGAACCAAAAGATCCAATCAGATACCGTCAATTAAGGAATGATGCAAGAAAATCCATAATTCTAGGCAAAAAAACTACTATAACCTACTGCAACAAAAGCATCAAAACAAATCTCATAAGTTCTGGGTAGGAATAAATAACCTTCTATATCCAGGCCGCCCACACCTGTGGAAATTGCTAACACATTTAATAGCTTCTTTACTGAAACTATCCAAGCACTAGCCACACAACTCACTCCCACTTGCTCCAACCCCTCCTTCCCCTCCCCCACCTGCTTCAACACCAGAAATACTACAGACAGCCTGACTCACCCTAATACTCGTCTCTCCTTTAGCTTCTAACCCATCCCAACTCCCCTCATCTGTACCCTTCTCAAAAAACTAAAACCTACAACTCTAGCCGCTGACCTACTCCCTGCTGAGTACCTGCAATTAGTCGTAGATGCCATTGCACTCCCTGTCTCTATCCTCATAAATAGATCCATCTCTGAGGCCAACATTCCATCTATATGGAAAATATCACATGTAATACCCCTCCACAAAGAAGGCAATTCCACTGAACTGTCCAACTTTAGGCCTATAGCCATTTTATCACCACTTGCAAAAATCCTGGAAAAATGCATCCACAAACAACTTATGTACTACCGCAATCAAAACAAACTGCTGGCTGACACTCAGCATGGTTTCAGACCACACCATAGCACCACTTTGTCTCTCTTATCTTTCACTAATTTAATCAACCTTAATTGGAACAACAACAAACCATCTTCAGCACTCTTCCTCGACCATTCTAAAAAAACATCTTCAGCACTCTTCCTCAACCTTTCTAAGGCCTTTGACATGGTCAGCCATCTGTTACCGCTCAATACATTAAAGGCTGTCTTCCTAGACCAACACTCACGACAATGGTTTCAGTCTTATCTCCTTGGTAGACAGCAGGCTGTCCTATGTCAGGAAAAGCTGTCTTCTTGTCTACCAATTACCCTAGGTGTCCCTCAAGACTCCATACTAGGACCCCTCATCTTCTCTAAAATGACCTTCATACCTCCATCCCAACAGCACACTGTATCCATTATGCAAACGATTCAACCTTGATCTGCTCAGCCACCTCTCAAACAGATCTCCTTTCCCTAACCCAGAACACCTTTAATAGTATTGAAAACTGGATAACTAACCATTGGCTGCTCCTGAATCCTAATAAAACCAAGCTACTACTTTTCTCCCCAACCCATTGGTCCATGCATCCATTTTTCACTATTAAGTCCAACAATGGGATCATTATCTCCCCCGATAACCAAACTAAGCTACTAGAAGTACTGATTGACAATCACTTCAAATTTGATGCACATATTGACCACACTATTAAGTCCATTAACAAAAAACTTGGCTCCCTTTACAAGCTCAAACCTTTCCTTACCCCTTTTGCCAGGGTTGCTATAGCACATACGCATCTTCTCTCATCTCTCCTTTATGCATCTCCAGTATTTACCAACCTTTCTAAAACCAACCTCAACAAACGATCCTCCTGCTACTATCATATAGCTGGATTTGCCACTGGTATGGTTTATAAAACCTACCATTGCAATAACCTAGTTCAGCTCAACTGGCTAGAACTTCCATCCCTTCTACAATGCAACCAACTTAAAGTAGCACACAAAGTACTCAACCAGACTGATAATACCCCAGCTCTTAAGAATGTGATAAGCCCACATAATGCCCTCAGGCCACTTAAATCCTCAAATAAATTAAAGGTCCTAAACACAAAATCCAACAACACAGCAGGGGATTCTCTATTTACTAACTCAATTGGTAAAATTTGGAACCAACTCCCTGTAGTTCTAACCCAAGAATCTTCACTACCCATATCAAAAAAGGCCTCAAAAATACTTTAAATCACACTGGCTCTGTCCCTGCTTAAACCCTGACTAACCATACCCTACAACTTAATATTTCCCTTCTTCTTTGATTACTATTAAGCCAGTCTTTCTACTGAGCAATTGAGTTATATTTTAATGTTCAGAGACACCTGCTTATACTTATGTTAAACCTTAAGCTTGTGGAATGTGTTTTTATCTACTGTGTTTGGTTTGTATGGTTTTAACCTTGTGAAAGGATGTACCAATAATCTTTCATCACTTCAGTTCTATTATTGTTGAATAATCTATCTATTGTATTATCTATGTAATTCTATTAGTGCAGTTGTGTTAAAAGTGGAGCTTTTATCCCTGGGCCTCCGCTGAAAATGAACATGCATTCAGTCAGACTATCTCTTTCAACAAATGTAAAATTAAAAAAAAAAAAATATATATATATATATATATATATATATATATATATATATACATACAGCTACACATATAAATACATTTTCCCTACTGTTGAATGATTGTGCTGCATGATATGTTTGAGAAATCATATTTATGTACAGCTCAAATGGTGTAGTGGTAAATCATTGTGGCTATAGTGTGCAGAGTCCTGGGCTCAAGACTTGCAAGTGCTAATTATTTTGTTGCTGGGCAGAAAAAGGGCTGTTGGATACAAAGTGACTAAGGCAGTTTTAAGCAGTTGTAAGCAGGTTTGTGCAATGGTAAGCAATGCTAACTTCTGGTTAAATATGCTTACAGCCAGTTAGCCAAAAGATTGCTTATTCTGTTTAGGCATTGCTTACCACCACGCAAACAGACTTAAACCCACTTACTACTGCTTAAAAGTGCTTACTCCCCCTTACCCCCATGCTAATTTCCTTAAAAGAAAAGAAAAAGGGATGATAGGAAAGTGGTGAAAAAGGGGGCATGCAGAGAGAAAGACAATAGGGAAAGTAGCTAGGGATGTGCAGGACGGGTGTATGGAAGGTCCATAACTTTCCATTTCTTGTACAACAGCTGTGCATATAAACTGAACTTGGAGGTAGATTTGGACACTCAAGAGAGAGGGGTGAGAACAACAATAATATGTTGTGAAGCCAATTAGACCAGATTACATGTGTCCAGTGGACACGTGTGCAAAACTGACATCTATATATGGTGCGAGATTTTCTTTTTTGGGAGCAGATTGCCTTTTTTTAAGGTGAGAATGGGATGTTGGGGAAGGATAGTAGGTATATTTGGGGAGGTAGGTTGGGTAAGAAGACAGAGAAGACAGACAAGACAGCATACAGGGGCGGTATATGACACATGTGGGGGGTAAACACCTTGGATGGGGAGGGGTGTTTAGAAGTCAGAAGCCCATGAGTTCCAAATGGAAACAATGGGACTGAGGTCTCCACCCATGGGCAGTCACCACTGCACCTTCACAGCCCCAAAGGTTGGTCTGCTGGGGGCTGGTTAGGAGGGGCAGGCTGACCCTCTAAATGAGCCATGCAGCCCTCAAGCTGGTGTAGCAGATCTCCAAACTTCCTACGGAGCTTGCTATTCACCAAGCTCTGGACCTGACTATGGGTGACAGTTTCCTGTTTGTGCCTGCTCCCGAGGTGGTCTCCCCTAGGTTGTGCAGGACCAGAGGATGAGGAGGTTCAGGGGTGGGTCCCAGATGTGTCGGAGCCCAGTGCCATGGCCAGATGAGGTGGAAGAGGTGGGTCTGCTGTGACCTGTCTTCCCAAAAGTGCTATGGTGTTGCAGTTTTAAAACATATGTGCATTAGTAATAGTCATCACATTCCAGGATTAGTTATAATGGCATGCATAGATATTCCCATTAACCCAAAACATCAGATTTGGAACAGTTGCATATCAAACAGAACACATGCATATATGGAACCACAGTAGCCATTACAATGGCATTCATGTTACATTGATAGCAACAGACCACCAATTATAGTATTTTAACATGGACATTAATGGAAACACATTTCAATATTTATTGAACAGTAGGACATATGTCCCAACAGTAGGTTTGGTGTAAACATACCCATTGATTTGTGTATTTAGATTATTGTTGCAGATATGGTGCGGGGGGAGAGAGAGAGATGTCAATTAACAACTTATATATCCCTGTAGTTCTCACAACTTTAATGTTCATTGCTCTAATCAGTAAGGTACAGGTATTATTATACTACCCTATTGCCTTGGTTTGACCAGTGGTATGTTTGTAAACAAGTGCATACTTCAACTGTCTTATAGCTAAATTCTACATCTCTTATCTGGTATACCTGTGGAGGGCATGTTTGTTAACAATACCTGACTGTTTCTACACATATTCCCAGATTCTGAGTTAATATTATGCACATACCTCTCAATCTCTAATTGCACACAATCTGGTCAAAGCTTCAGAACATGGGGTGGAAATGGGACATATTTTAAATATTGCTCTCATAAACTTGGAGGGCTGATAAAGTGACAGGATTTGTTTTCATATACATTTTCTGAAGGTTCTGAGGTCTGAAAATCAAATGTATGTCATTATCTGCTGACTACAAATCTGAGATCATCCCACTGATTTGCCACGGGGACAGGGGAACAGGCAAAAAATATGAGCCAATTATCTGGGCATTCTGAAAGGATGTGTACAGTTGAGAGGTATGATTATGCATACAGCTTACTACCACTCCCAGGATTCAAAGCATGGCTGTGTCTGCTAAAAATACAACAATTTAAGTCACAGTAGAGTGTGCTTTTTGGATATTGCTGTCTATCTCTTCACTGTTTTCTGTCTAAGTCTCCCTCAGTTGTACAATCTGACCTTGTGATTACAACAGTCTTATACAGACATTCCTAGACATTTTTATTATGTAGCACAGTGTGGGTAGCAGTGGTTAATAGAACATTACTATTCAAAGAATGCAACACTAAAAATGTCATACGATACCAGAGTAAACACAACCAGTCCAGGATTTAGAGCTTTATTGCCTGGCAGTTACAGTTTTTTAAATACGACCTATATGGGACTATTACTGTCATATTGTCTGGTTTATTCAGTACAATCCATACACAAAAAAGTTTTTATACTGGCAGTTGACTTTCCACTATTTTTATATTTATTTGGTATGACTACTACAAGCAGGATTGTTACTCCCCAGCCTCACGATGCAGCTTTTCCTGCCCACTCGCATGGGCTTCCTGATTCACAGCCCACTCAGCTGCATCTGTAAGAGAAATGGAGAAATATTTAGCCATACCTATCCATCATATACACAGGCTGGACATTATTAAACAGTTACTGGTATGAGTACTTACACACTGCTGGGACATCACCCCTCTGCCTTGATTCTTTGATCCACTGATCCAAGACCTGCCTCTTCCTCCGTTTCAAGTCGGCATAGTGGTGTCTGACCTACTCACCAGTCTGAAGGATATCAGTGGCACTGGTGAGGTCACGGGCGAGATGGTCCCAGGCTTCTGCTTTCTATTGGGAGCCTTGGTACTGGCCCTGCAGTGGTCTCTCATCATGGTTTTTTACCAGGAGTCCTACCATGACCTTGGTCTCCTGCGTGTGCTGAGCATGGAAGCACAATCCCTCTCTGACTCCAGCCATGCTGCCTACAGTGGGAAGCTGCAACCAGTTATGAGCTGTATGCCCACCTGTGGGGTTCAAATATGGCTGATTTTCAACTCTTTGCCATGATTGGACGGTTTTGAATATGCTGAGCTAAGCTAAGCTATGGGCAAACCTGCTTAGCTAAGGTTGGCATTGCTTAAAGGGGCAGGCTCAGCACTGCTTACCAATGGGTAAATCCATTTAGCTGGGCTACTCATTGCTTAGCAGTCATATTTACACAATGCTTACACCTGGTAAGCAGAGCTGTGCAATGCTTAGCATTGCTTATTTTTCATTTTATAGACTATTTGCTGTATGGCGTTGATTCATCATTCATTACATTTTATACATTTGTTTACTGTCCCTGACATCCCCCAATGTGCTTTCATTACATTTATTCATGTGTGACTATAGTGGATGTGGCACTTGTGTTTATATGGGGATTTCACCACTTTATTATACTGACACCTCACATCTGGACATAATGCAGCACCCCAGTTAACAAATGTATATTATTTAGTAGGTAATACAAAAAAAATTGTTTATGTATTGCTGCCACATTTAAAATGTGAATTGGTTACAGTGGAGATCAAACTGGGAATGGCTGTTAGCAAAGCGAGTGCTCTATCCACTGCACTATTGCAATACTGCTTACATTGGAAATATCTTCCTATTTAACTTCTTGCGCTGTTTAAGCTAGACTAAGAGTAGCTAAGCAATGTGCACACCTGCACAGCTACCCTTAAACTTTATCGCATTTATAAAAAAAAAGTTTTGTTCTGTTGTGTTATTTTATCTATACCCTTCAGAATATCCCTGCTAATGCTAAACCTGTTATCTTATCAGCTTTCTGCTTCATGATGGGCATACCTCTCAACCTCTTGTAGCAAAAACTCTGGACAAACCCTAAAATGATGGAGGGGAGAAATAGAGGGACAGATTTTAAATATTGCTCTTACAAACTTAGACAGCTCATGATAGGTCTTGCATTACCACGGATTTTCTGAATGATGTGGAGTTGTTTAAACTCAAATTTTGTCATTTTATTTAATGACTTCAATTCTCAGCTATTTTTCACAAAGGTACAGATTTTAGGAGGAACACACCAAAAATATGAGATAAAATGTGGACATTCTGCGAAAATCTGTACAATTGAGAGGTATGTTTAAATCCTGACATGTTGGGGGGTATTATGAACATTCTTGCTAATTTTAATTGCTGAAAAGCAATTCTGGAGTACAGGGGCATGTGTATTGTGATAGCTCTGCTCTCAGACACACACTCCTGCACTTGTACACAGCTCCATGTTAGTTTAACAGCACAGGCAGTGCACCTTTATAAATATGCAAGGTGCGCTGTTGTGCTGTACAGGAGCAGTCCCTGACATGCAGGAATAACTTATTCCTTCAGGGCTGCTTGATGAATCCCAGGGCTAGTCTAAAATGCTAAAAGAATGGTACTACAGTAACTCTTGAGACTGGTAACAGTAATGAGTGAAGCAGAAATGTTTGTACCACTGACGACTTTGAGGTCTAGAAAGTCTAATAAGACCAGGGAATATTACCTCATGCAGGTATAGCAGTCTTTTTTTCTTTTCTTACACTTGGAAGAATCTCTTTGAGGCAGTCCTTTTCTCAGAGCAATTGCACTGACACCAATTACTTTGAGGAAGTACTTTGCGCATACCCGCCCCGTAAAACAGTTAAGTAATACTAACAGGTTTGTAAGATTCACTTCCCCCCAAAAAGACAAAAATGTGTGTGTGTGTGTTGCCTTGATGCTGTCGGTTACAGTCAGAGATCCATTCATACCATGCATTTCTACTTAAAAGTGAAGTTTAAATTATTACATGGAAGTATATAGATATTTATGTGTAGTTACATTGTAATGCTATTTCTCTACTTTCCTGGACTATGGATCACAGATGTACGATTCAGTGACTCAGTTTTATGGCACAAAGAGATACAGTCCTGACTGAGACCCAGGTGCCATGGATTTGATAAAAGCTCTTGGCAGTAGAAGAGCCAGATGGGGAGGATGGAAATGAAGTGCCACCAATGGCTCATTCATTCTGGTGGGGAGGGACAGAAAGTTAACATGTTGTAAGCATGACACATAGTAAGGAATGGATATACCAACATGCAGCATAGATGTTTAAGGACATATGCCCATTAAATAATATGCACACTGTATCTGGAGGATATAAGCATGCAAAAAAAACAAGCAAATATTTAAGGGCTGACATTGTGGGAAGCCAGAACATCCAAAATCTGCTTTGATGGTAATGGAAGAGAGCTACAGCAAAGGTAAGTTATACCTAACTGCTGCCTGGGTAACAGGCCACTCCTGGGAGAAATGGACAAGAGGAAAAGTAGTGGTCAGCAGACAATGGGAAAGAAAAGTTTCAGTAAAAAAATGCATGATGTTATCATTCATTTGTTTACCTAGTACAATAGTTTTGCTATGGAAAAGAAATCATCAAACGACTTTATCAATCGTATACTAGTTGATTACATATTTGAATAACTGATGATTTATGTGTATTGCTTTATTATTTTTTTAGGTCTTTACTGGTGCTACAAGTAACTTTCTGGATATATTGTATATGGTTTTCATTTCTTTCATCAAATGGTGCTTATGTTGATCTGTGAGTTTTTTTATTGATTCAGAAATCGTTACATGTAGCTAAATGGACATAATGTGAGAATGGGTTACAGTAGAGTTTAGGGCAATTTCCCTTTTCCTCACTGTTTTGCAAGCTTGGGGTTTGTATATAAGTAGCAGGAGGTGCAGGCTTGCTCTCTGCAAAAAAAAAAAGATGATTGAAGACTACTTAACTGAAAGCCCATCTGACTGAAAACTCATTTGACTGAAGCCCATTTCACTGAATCACAAATCAATGAAAATATGCAACATAAAAAATACACTATAAATAGTGTTTTTGTATGGGGGCAAACCCCCAAGCTCCCCACATATGAGGGGCTTTGCCCACGCACACCCCTTAATTATATATAATTACTCCTTGGCTGCACAACTACTTGAAAAAAAAAAAAAGAAAAAAAAAAACACCGTACAAAAGGAATCAGTGTTGGGGCACAAACAGACCCTGAGATTCAACAAGCTCTGCATGGAGTGCAGGAATAGTGCAAAAGCTGCTGCAGGCAATATGGCTGATGAGCGATCCAGGAATGAGCTCCCGGGACATGCACGAGCGCTCCTACAATATTCCTGCATTGACACCACTGCTATATGCTAACTACCCCATTTGCTGGTGAAAACCATGTAAATGAGGTGAATTAGTGATCCAGGAAGCAGGCAGGCATCTGTGCAGGAATAGTGTAACCTGCAGAAATGCATTTGGTTACTAACCGAATACATTTCTCCAAATTACAAAACGGAGGCATGACGGCTCCAAAGAAAGCATGTATTCAATGTAGTAGGCATGCCAATGGCCAAATATATGGCCATGGGCATGGGAAATAGATGCAAAATTAGGCCAATTTTGGCTGTTTAAGCATAGGGCAGCAGTGTGCAAACGGGATCAGCTCGAAAATATGAAAAAAAGTTGGAAATAAGCTTTCAAACCCAAATCAGCATTTTACCATGATAGTCAATGGCATGCATAAGAAAACAATAATAGGGAATATTGGTTGCTAAGGGGGAAGGCTAAGTGTGAGCATGGTAACTATGAATTAGCATTCTGTTTTATGCAAATGAAGGGACTGATACTGAATCACAGAATTCCTCTTAGTGTTAGCTTGCACCCAACCGTGTAGGTGCAGCAACACCATGGTATAATTATAAGAGGTAAATGACCTCATAAGGGGGAGTGTCATGCATGCTGTAAGCTTATTGGAGCTCTGTGGCCCATGTTTGCCCTTAGCTAAGCACAGCTAAGGAAGGGGGTGGTCTGAGACTGCCTAGCAGTGTTTACATTGCCTAAACAGGTGTGTGCGCCATGCACTGGGTTTTAAACAAAAAAAAAAAAAATCACAGGAAATAGCAGCTCTGTTCACATCTGAGCACTGGGTATACACGGCGAGCCTCGGGGCTTAAATGGGAAGGCAATGGGAAGGGAAAACAGCAGTAGGAAGCAATCAAGGAGAACCAGCATAGCTGGCAGGTGAAATGTATCAGCATCAGCCAATTACACAGGCAGTAGCCCAGCCCAGCACACTACAATAAACTATGCAAACACCTTTTACTCTGGTTTTTCCCCACAAGCTCTACACCACCGGTGTAAACAGACGGGGAAATTTTACCTGACAAAACTAACAAAATATTAGGGGCTGCTGTTGCTGTCATACATCAATATGTGGAAGAGAGTGAGGGCGGTGAGGATGTGAATGCAACCCGCAGTCAGGAGGAGAAGAAGAGTGTACAGACCCAGGGTAACCTAACAGGGGCTACATGAGCTGGAGATAGTGGAGCACTATAGGGTGGACAGGGAAATTCTACAGCAAATTGTTGAGCTATGCTGGCCATGCCTTACACACAGAACCAACAGAAAGGAACCCATCCCACTGGATACCAAGGTATGTGTAGGCTTAAGAATACTAGCCACAGGTACCCTCCAAAGGCCAACTGGGGATATCATGGGGATCTCACAGGCATCAGCATCCAGAGTACTCCACCAGTTCCTGGATGCCATGTTAGCACATGCCGGTGAGTACATATATTTCCTCAACACCCATGAGGCATTGACCAGCAATATGCGTCTCTTCTACCAAATAGCAGAATACCCTGAGGTAATAGGTGCTATAGACTGCACCCACATACACATCAAAGCACCACCCAGTGAGCAGGGTAGGGTCTACATAAACCACAAGGGCTTCCCCTCCATCATCTGCCCGGTTGTGTGCGATGCCCAGGGCATTATCTTGAATGTGTGTGCTGGCAGCCCTGAAAGCTATCACAACTCCCACGTCTGGCATATGCCACAGCTGTACCAGAAATTTGCCAGTGGGGACATCCCATATGGACACCTAGTGGGGGATGGCTGGTAACGCACTGGAGCCTTGGCTGATGACACCCATCAGAAATGCACACACACACCTGAACAAGAACTCCATAATGAGACACACGCCCAAACCAGAATCATGACAAACTGTGTGTTTGGGATGCTCAAGTGCCAAAAAGAGTAGAGCCAGCATACTGTGTTCCAAAATTGTCTTTATTCAAATAAAACAACAAAAATCAGACCGGTTTTGGCCGGAAAATATCACAGCCTTCTTCAGTGCAAGTCAAATACAGCTTCTGTTGTAAGTTAAATACACCCATCTTAAAGCCTATTGGCCCATACTAGAATTGTTCATTCAAGCCAGGTGGAAACAATCCACCTAGTTTAACAATCCACTTTTTTCTTTATTATTTAAAATAGAATGCCACAAAGTTTTATTGGATTTATTGCCCTTGATGATGTCAATAACCATGAAAGAAAATCTGGCAGTGGGGTGTGTTAGATAGTGTTTATACAATGCATTGGTTACCTTTTTGTTTTTAATGTTACTGATGTGTTCAGAAATTCTGATTCTGAATGGACGAGAAGTCTGGCCAATGTAAAAGCAACCACATGTGCATGTAGCTTGATATATTAACCAGTCAGTACTGCAATTAGCAAAGAAATTTAAATCATAAACTATAGGGCTGTTGCGGCTGGAAAATTGTTTGGATTTTGTGACCTTGTCACAATGGATGCGGTGTCCACATGGGTAGCAGCCAACTAAAGGATCCCCCAATAGTGTAGATCATACATATGTAGAGGATTGATTCAGTGTCCCACGCTTGTAATGATTAAAACAGGAACCAAGATTTTTGCCTTTACGGAAAGAAAACTAACATCTTTCTGGTATGATGTGTGCTAGCTCCTGATCACATTGTAAAATATTCCAATGTTTATTCACACTTTGAATTAGGTTGTCAGAATTCCTGGCATAAGTTGTTAGGAATCTAATTGGTTGTGATGCCAAATTGTTATGGTCTTTGTTCTAGTATGGGCCAATAGGCTTTAAGATGGGTGTATTTAACTTACAACAGAAGCTATATTTGACTTGCACTGAAGAAGGCTGTGATATTTTCCGGCTGAAACCGGTCTGATTTTTGTTGTTTTATTTGAATAAAGACAATTTTGGAACACAGTATGCTGGCTCTACTCTTTTTGGTGCTTCAGATTTGGTTCCTGATCCGTGCATTTGCCTTTCGCGCAGGAGTGCTTTTTTGGGATGCTGAAGTCACAGTTCCGCTGTCTGGACATATCCAGTGGAGCCTTGCAGTACTCTCCAGCTACACATACACAAATGTTCATTGTATGTGCCATGCTCCACAATATGATCCTGTGGAAATAGCTGCAGCAGAAACACCATGGGGCAAGGCCTCACAGCCCCCCACCATTGCCAAGGCCGTCACAGGCACAGAGGGACTCAGAGGAGGAACAACCCGAGCCTGCCCATGTAGCAAGAAGGAGGCGTGCCCAGTATGTCCAGGCTTGGGCAAAGAGGCAAATCATCGCACATACACTGACACAGTAGGGACCCAGAGAATGACACCTCTCTCTGACTCTCACATACAATAAAAAGGATGCCAAACATGACACTACCTGTGCTTTACCATGTATAGGCAGTGTACTATGTGCATCCAACATAGTCAGCCCTCCAGCACCATCCTCAATACTGGCACAGCCACAAGGTAAGTTATTTTTCTATCAATTGATGAATGGAGTAGTATGTTCTGCTAGTTGTATCTATGGTATGGATGTGAGCATGCAAGGGACACACACATACATGTCAGTGAGGCTCACATACCCAACACCAGCCTTAGCCAGCAGGACAGGTGTAGATGACCATAACGAAAGGCTGTGCTAAGGACTCCAATTGATGGCAATGGTGAACAGCTCTCCTCCAGACCTACACAGACAGACTACAACAGGCCTGGCAGTTGTATGTTAGTTCTGAAGGGTAAGAAATCTGAAACTGAAATGTAGGTCAATAAAACCTAAGATCTGGACTCCACTGATATGCATGGTAGGTCAGGATACAAAATGAAATGGAAGCCGAGTACCTGAAATATCAGTACAGTCATAGCAAATGTTTAAAGTCATCAGGTGTGCCCCCCAATCCTATGTAGAAATGCAGTAGCATGTATGTGTGGGTTTAATAACTGTAGAACACAGTTTACCTGAGTTGGCCCAATTTACAGGAAAGATTGTTGCATGTGTATAATATGCAGGGGTCCGTGTGTTAGGTTGTTGTGTGTTCAATATTGTCTGGAAGTGGTCAGCATGTAGGCATGCAGGGTTGTGTCTTGGTGGCCTATGGCCAACACTGTTGATGACAGGGCCATGTTCTGACAACTACAGTGCCAACCACAATGCATCTCAGCAATATCCATGTCAGCAGTCATCCATACTCACTGTCCAGATGTCAATATCTGTCACCATCTGAAAGATGGACTTGCCATGAATGTGGGCCCAGACATACACACAGTACACAGGTGGAAGTACCCTAGACAGAGTACATAAAATGTAACTGACAACTGCACACACCTTTGGAATTGTACATACATGTTAACAGCACATTAGTTGTCTGTGTAGTATGGAATACTGATGTAGTTTTGCCTGTCAGTGGCAGACCACAAAAGGCACAGTTATGAAGTAATGAGAGACTGCCTTTGTCCCCGCACAAGGCAGCATAAGGGGAATGTCCAAGGTATATCTGTGAGTCAGCTGCAAGAAACTTCCATATCACACATGCACTTAGCTCACCCCACCATTAGCCATGGGCTTATCACAGGTCATATCCCTGCTGTTGGGAATGAGCACAGTATGACCCCCACTTCTGTATGGGAATACCCATAGAATGGATTATGCTGAAGAGGTGTCCCATGCAGGTGTTTCCCTAGTTGTAAGCAGAACCCTTCCAGCATCCAGACCAATGGATTAATATGGACAGGAACTATCACCATTAACACCTGTCACCCCAGGGGAATCCAGTGGCTTGCAGCCTGGGAATGTAGGAGTGACAGATGGCACTGGCCTGCTACAGATGGCCTGGATCACTACCAAAAGTCCTTCAGTCCTCTGTCAAAGGCCTGTGCCTCACCTGTATTGCCAATGTATGTTATCTCATGGGGTCCCAACTAACAACATAACACAGTCAACAGAACACAAATGCAAGGCCATGTTGACAAATCCCAGTAGCATGCCCACTGTGTCCTACTGCATGAACTGTGGACCAACCCCTAAATACCGCCACGATGAAGGGACAACTATAGGGATACATCCCAGATATAGCTTGTACAATGTTAGGAAGAGGATAGAATAACAGAGTGGGGGGTGTAGAAGCATGGACGTCATGGAGTGTGTGAAGTCTGAAACTCTGATGTGTGCCCGTACTATCCTTGCCTACAAACCTAGTAATGGGTGGCTACGAACCTGCTCGTAAACCACAATGTGAAGGGGAACTCATCAGATATATGAGCCCTGCCTCTGGGTAACTTGGTTGAATCTGTACAGATGAGAGTTATGGCCACAGCAGGATATGGCCATTCTGTTACGTCAATATATATACAAGCAGGGGATCCTCAGCCACCACAGTGCCAAGCTGCTGGACCATTTACACAGACCCATCTGCAAGTGTCTGCAGCTACCCCTCCAGAATGGCATATGTGTGCAAGAATATGTAGGCTGCAGACCACAATACTGGACACAGATTCATTCATCTTGTATTTCCCAGGAAATAACTGTGAGCAAATAAGTATATCTGTCAGTAGTTGATGACATAATACATCACAGTTTAGAACAGTACATATGTCTGAATATCTCTGCTAACACCAACCATGTAACACAAGCAGCATAGGCACTATCTGTTGCCAGTTTTGACTGCGTATTGTCAACCTATCTACAGATATCCTGCAGAATCAGGTTGCTAGCTGTAGGTGTAGAACACCAAATCCTGGACTGGAATACAACCTACCTGGAATGGATTCACACACTCAATACAGAAAGTCATACTGGGTATCCTCCTACACTTAGAGAAATGAAGCCCATATCTGACAACACGGTGTACTATGAAAAGATATGACACCACATTGTACACTATTTATGCTTTGCACACACATTGGATAGGAATACTCACACATATCCAAGGCCAACATGCTATAATATGTCAAACATACACACACAGAGATGTGGGGAAGAGAGTGACAGACAGTGACAGAGAGATTTCCATCATGAGGCCTGTCCCACCCACCACACATCCAGTTGGCCAATATCACATGATGTGCTGATGTCAATCACTGTAGACATTGCTTTTGGTATCCCTCAGCCCTATAGTGTCTGTGATGTTTGTGATAATAGTACAAATCAGTATTCATCTAGCATTTGTACACCTAGTCCTGTCAAATGTGAAGTTGTGTGTGACTGAGTGTGTGTATGTGTGTTTCCAGAGGAATGGTTAATGGCCCATTCACACACACTGCACTTCCATTGCCCATGTTCGCAGTCCTGCTGATGTCAGTCACCTTGAAATAACCCTCTGGCCAAGTCTCAGCCCTATAAGCTGTCTGGCGTTTGCGATACATGTGTAATACTGTAGTGTGGAAAACTAGTTAGGTAGGAGTTCTAATCCCAAACATGGCAATTGTGAAACTGTGTGTGTGTGTGTGTGTGTGTGTGTGTGTGTGTGTGTGTGTGTGTGTGTTTAGATGAATGATTCTGAGGCCATTCACAGTCACTGCACCTCCCATTGCCCTACTTTAGCATGCCTGCTGATGTCAGTCACCTTGAAATAACCCTTTGGACAAGTGCTAGCCCTGTAAGCGCCATGGAGCTTTTATTAACTGTGTAATGCTATAGTGTGGCATACTAGTTAGGTAGGCATTCTAATTCCAGACATGGCAACTGTGAAACTTCGTGTGTTTGTGTGGAGATGAATGATTTTGAGGCCATTCACAGTCACTACACTTCCCATTCCCCTACTTTACCATGGCTGCGTTAAGTCAGCTTGAAATAACCCTTTGGACAAGTGCCAGCCCTTTAAGCTCCATGGAACTTGTGATAACTCCATAATGCTATAGTGTAGCATACTAGTTAGGTAGGACTTCTAATCCCAGAGATGACAACTGTGAAACTGTGTGTTTGTGTGAGAGAAAGTGTGTGTGTCTTTGATGATACCTGATTTTATGGACATTCACACTTAGTACTCTCTCCTTACCCCTTCTTTAGCACTGCTGCTAATGTTAGTCACCTTCAAAGATACCTGTGGAGAGCTCTCCCACATATAATCTCTGTGGTATTTGGTATAACTGCATAATGCTATAGTGTAGCATACTAGTTAGATAGGAGTTCTAAAACCAGAGATGGCAACTGTGAAACTGTGTGAGAGAGTGCATGTGTCTTTGATGATACCTGATTTTATGGACAGTGACACATACTACTCTCCCCTTACCCCTCCTTTAGAACTACTGCTGATGTTAGTCACCTCCAAAGATACCTGTTGAGAGCACTCCAGCATGTAAGCTCCATGGCGCTTGTGATAACTGCATGATACCATAATGTAGCATACTAGTTAGGTAGGAGTTGTAATCCCAGAGATGGCAACTGTGAAACTATGTGTGTGTCTTTGATGATACCTGATTTTTATGGATATTCACACTTACTACTCTCCCCTTACCCCTCCTTTTGCACTGCTGCTGATGTTAGTCACCTTCAAAGATACCTGTGGAGAGCTCTCCAACATAAAATCTCCATGGCACTTGCGGTAACTGCACAATACTATAGTGTAGCATACTAGTTAGGTAAGAATTTTAGTTCCAGAAAGGGCAACTGTGAAACTGTGTGTGTTTGTGTGAGAGAGTGTGTGTGTGTCTTTGATGATACCTGATTTTATGGACATTCACACTTACTAGTCTCCCCTTACCCCTCCTTTAGCACTGCTGCTGATGTTAGTCACCTTCAAAGATACCTGTGGAGAGCTCTCCAACATGTAAGCTCCATGGCGTGTGCCATAAATTCAGAACAATGTAGTAGCAGTAACTACATAGGTTTGGGTTTGAATCTCATCTGTGGCAAGTATTTGTGTGTGTACTTATGTATGTCTGTATCTCAAAGGTTTTGGCCCCATTTACACCCAGTACACATCTCAGAGCTTCACTTTAGCAGTCCTGCAGATATCATCAACCTTAGAAGTACCTGTTGCCAACCCTAAACCATGTAATAGTAAAACAAATATCTCCCACTGCTAATGGTGTAGTAAGCAAAGTAAAATCAACAAACACAAAATATTAAGCACCACCACCATGGCTAAAATGTACTGTTCTCCTTAATAAAAGCAGCTAAAGCCATTCAATGTATTGTAAAATAAAAATACTAATGCTTTATTCATGTTAGGTTAAAACCAAGATCTCTAGGAGATAGTAAAAAGACAAAAAGCTTGGTAAAACAAAGTCCCTTGTAATTGTGACACAATAAGCGCTTTCTTTAAACCTTCATCAGATTGTAGTTTAGGTAGGGACTCCCTTTTTCATTAATAGAAATCTGACAGCAAATAGAAACATAAAGAAGAGACAACTCCCTTTTTCTCATTTATAATAGAAGCACCAATCATATGGCCATTAAATGGGTACACCCCCCAATCAACCAATCATGGGTCTCCTTGCCTTCAGTACTGGCTTTAAGGTAATTACCGCATTAAGACCAGGAGGGCGGTCCGCACATAAATTAATAATCCATCTGGCTTCGCTTCATTGGGTTCTGTTAGTAACATCTCCTTGTTTCACTCCAAAATAAATCTGCTCAATGACTTTAAAAATAAAAGAGTGTGTTGGAAAAAGTTTTACATGTAAAGCTAGAGCGTTATATTCATCCCTATCATGTATATCTCTTAGATGTCTCAAGATTCTATTCTTAAATACCTGGTTGGTTTTTCCAACATAAAAGGCAGAACATGATGCGCAGGTTGCTAGATAAACCACATTTGGCGTGCTACAAGTAGCTTTATGTTTAAAAATGTATTCACGGCCAGAATTAGGATGCAGAAAGGAATTTTTGCTATGTGATCACAAGCCAGGCATTTTCCATAGGTTCATAGGTTCATAGGTTTATACTAGGCTATCTGCCCTAAGGCATTTATAAGCCTAGCCCAAATTATTGTGGCTTACAATTTATTATTTTTTCCCTTATATGAAAAAATACTGTGCCCATTAGTTTGTTGTGCCTCTGTCCAGCAGTGACACAGAGATGATTCCTGGGGTAAACCTACGATCTCCCATCCACAGGTCTAGATTTCTCTTGAACAGAGTCAGCGAGGTGCTCTGCCTCACATGGACCGGGATTTTATTCCACAGCATAGGGAGTCTCTGAGTGATAAATCTATCCCTCCAGCACGTCCTATTTATATCCGTGCTAAGGTTTAAGTCGCTTGCTCTAGTGGTTTTGGTGGATTTGGATTTATGTGGTGGAGCATGTCCATTAATTCTGGGTTGGACATGGCCTTGTATGTCAGGCACATGTCACCTCTGAGCAGACGGTATGCGACTGAATAGAGCTGGAGTTTCTTCAATCTGGCAGCATATGACAGATTTTGGAGTCCCTTTATCCTTTTGGTGAGGAACTATTGGGGTCTCTCCAATTGCTGCAGATGTCGGGTGAGATACATCCCGAATGGGGTATTGTACTCGATCATTGGTCTGATAAGTGAAGAGTACAGGGGAACAATGACCTCACTAGATCTGGATGTGAATCCCTTCATGATCAGGTGGGCAATGTAGAAGGTCTTTCTAACCACTTTAGCAATGTGAGTGTCAAAAGAAAGGCCACTGTCAACCTGGGTCCCCAGGTCCCTGATAACCTCTTCTGTGCTTAGTGGATTGCCACCTATATGGTAGCTTGGGGTTACCTTGTTTTTCGAAGGGTATGACTATACATTTTTGGCGTTTAACTTCAGGCCATGGCTCTGGCACCAGCTATCTGTTTCGTGAGTCCCTTCTGAAGGATATCTGTGTCCGATGCACTTTCCACTATGGCCCAGTTTGCAGTCGTCCTGCAAACTTTGTCAGCCAAAGTCCTCCCATGTTGGCCTGTACTTCTGAGAAGTAGATGCCAAACAATAGGGGCCAAGGACCGAGCCCTGTGGGACACCACTTGTGACCGGCTTGGAGTCTGACACAGCGCCAGCAACTCTAACCCTGTGGGTTCTGTCCTTAAGCCAGTTTGCAACCCATCTTGTGACATATGGGTTTACATTTAAGCTGGTAAGTTTTCTACAATACCCGAGTGGGGTATTGTGTAAAGCCTTGCAAGGTCAAGGTAGGCTGTATGGACTGCCTTTCCTCATCAATGGCCTTGGTGACTGTTTCGAAAAAGTCAACCAAGTTCAAAAGGCATGATCTTCCCTTGACAAAGCCAAACTGGGTCGGGTCCAATGTCTGCAAGTCCCCTATATCTTTGTTTATGAGCTCCATTATGATCCTCTCCATAGCTTTGCAGACTAGACTTGTTAAGCTTATGGGGCGGTAATTACCAGGGTCCGTAGAGGCACCGCCTTTGTGGAGTGGGACCACAGTTGCCGTACGCCACTCCTTGGGCACGTATCCTGTGGTAAGGCTAAGATTAAACAGCTGCCTTATGTGCAGGTTTAATTCCTCATTTAGCTTCGTGTAGCACACAGCCGGGGCACCATCCGTCCCATTGATGCTGTGTTTTTAGCTTTAGAGAGCAGCTTTCACCTGCGCATTTGAGATGTCCGGGAGGCTACACTCGGCTGGGATAGTTATCTCTCCTTTATGGGCGGAGAGGGAGGTGAAGTTTGCACTGAACTTGTCTGCCACTATGTTTGCAATGTCTGTGGGTTCAGTGATTTATGTATCATTTTGGACTAATTCTGAGCATATCTGGGAGTTTCCACCCAGGTTCCTAACATAGCTGAAAAAGGCCTTATGATTGTCCTTTGAATCCATGGCAATTTTTCTCTCAAAATTGGCCTTAGTTGATTTTATGAGTGCTCGTATTTTTTACTAATAATGATCAGGGGTGACTTCCTTTATGGATTTTGTTCTATCATGTAATAGCTTTCTCCTCTTATTGTAAAGTTTGTTAATGGCTGGGGTCCACCAGACTGGACGTTTGCCCTTTGTGGAAAGAGTCTTGGTTTTATTTGGGATTGCCTGATCCATGCAGTCCTGGAGGTGTTCATAGAAGGCATTTGTAAGGGCTTCCGCAGCTTGGGTTGTGGTTTCCTCTGGCTCAGGGGCCTTGAAGGATACCACACCAGTCTTGAGTAGTGTGAAGTTTGCTTTAGAGAAGTTCTTCACTATGGTCTTTTTTGCTTGGGGTGGGGGCGGGATGTGGATTTCCAGTGAGATTAGTTTATGATCAGATCTCACCAATGAGGGATATACTTCTGGTGTGGAGCATTTTGTCCCCATGTTTGTGACAATGAGATCTAGTATATTTTCTCCTCTCGTGGGAACAGTGACTAGCTGTTCCATGGCATTTGAATTTATGAACTCCAGGAACCGTTCCACATCGAAAAGTCCCCTTAGGCCCAGATGCCTGTGGCTTCGAGATGCCGCCTTTAGTACATAAAAGTCTTTTAATATTCTTTTCTTGCTCCCTTCCTTTCTTACATTCTTTCTGTCTCTCTCTCTCTCTTTCTCTCTCTCTCTCCCTCTCTGGTGGATGTGGAAAAGTACATCTGTTTTGCATAGGCAGCAGCTTGAGCTTTGCAAGTAATGCTCATGATCAGCTGATGGCCTGTGCACGAATTGGAGTCCCCCACTTGCTAATTGGATGTGGAACCACTGTGGCATCATTCCTATAGGCAATTGCATGGAAACACACTCCTAAGCACTTCATGTGGGTGTTGGCTCTTTTCCTTCACTGTGAGCAGGACTTCATGTGGGTGTCTGACAAACAGCATCACAGAGGGTAGTTGGAATGCCTCTTACAACATACAGTGTGGAGACAGGCCAACAAACAGGAGGGGGATGTTCCAGATATGGGGACAGAATGTAAGTATTACCATTCTACATTTGAAGTAATGTTGGTTTAACAGGGTTTGTGTGGATATGGCTGTTTTACATGATTTAAAGTCTGGCATGACAGCATTATGTGGTTGAGGAAACTCTCACCTGTAGGGCTATCTGCAGACTGGCCAGATTTTGGCATCTTAGATGTGGTGTGTTACTCACACATTTACTATCTTTGGAAATGCAGTAGCATGCTCTGATGATTGCTGTCAGAACATGGTATTATCTGTGTGAGTTACTGACTTCATATCCCTCAGAAGAGATATGTCACAACAAACCCTGTTGCACCAGGAATTTTCTCAGTTTATCACAGCCATATGTCAATATTGGCCCTGTGTTTGTGCCTCTGTCCCCCAAGTCTGTCACCCTTTTTCCGTATGTCATGCAGTAAGAGGTGCATATGTACAATATATCATTATTTACTGACATCATACCTGATAACAAGCTAATGATATATCAGACTGCTAGACATGTTATATATAGTAGGCATTATATTTGAGGACAAAACCTGGACATTCTGTTGGTGATTGTTGACAGAGTGTCAGTATTGTGTAGCAGTGTATTGTGTATATGTTACTTGGTCTGTGTACAGACTGTAGTAGATGTCAGTTTTCTTGGTCCTGTTCTATCTGACATTGCATGCTGCTCCAATTTCTGGTACCCTATCAGCATATGTGTTTGTGGGGCCAGACTGAGACATGTCCCGTACCACAGTCATTTTATGTCATGCATCATACTACAATGTGTATTGGGCCAGTATATGTAGGGTTAGTGTGTGAGTGGCAAATATGAGGATGGTTTTGTTTACACAGTCTATATACTGTACTATTAATTAGGCTTACTATAATGTGACTGTGACTGTGTTGAGATTGGTTGTAGGTATGCACTTTCACACTGGTGTCTGTTACTCCGTGCTGTTACATGCCTGTAGTGCCTGCTATATTTGCAAGTACATGTGTATTCCCCCATAGGAAACTTGGGTCAGTGTTGTGGTAGTCTGTCTGTAGTTTGCACAATGCTTTGTGACATGCCTAGCAGCTCAGTGTATTTACCTACTGTGATGTTATATCTAGATATTTGTCAGATGTTCTGTTGCCTAGCCACCATATGTGTTGTGTATTTCTGAAAAAGCAGTGGGATGCTGTGAAGATATATGTCATTAAGTAGTGGGAAGTATGTGGGCTTGAGACCTCTGCTCCTCCAGTTAATATATGTTAGGACAGACAGGAGAGTGTGAATACATGAACTGTATGAGCTTATCTATTCCAGTATTTGTGTGATATCCCCATTTACATGGCTGCAAACATCCCCTTTGTCAGGCTTGGTCCACACATCTTGTACTAAGGAGTTCTGTGTATACTTCTGGACTGACCAGATTGTGTCAGACTGTCCAGTCCACGTTTATTGGTCAAATTTCTGTTGTATTCCACAGGTTCATTACTGTGATTTGTGTGGTACTTCATAATGATGATTTTATGATGTCTGTCAGTAACTGAAGGTGTACATGTCAGTATCAGAAGCGACTTCCGACACAACATGTCTGTTGACTCAATGCCTTTTACTGTAGCAATATTCTACATTTATACCTGCAATACTTTCATTACATTCCCTTGCACTAAGAAGTTGTGACTTATAATGTTGAGGTATGATTCCACTACATGTTATGGGCATATGTTTATATATATATATATATATATATATATATATATATATATATATATATATATATATATATATATATATATATATATATATATATATATATATATATATATATATATATATATATATATATATATATATATATATATATATATATATATATTGGGTATGTATATGTATACATAGATTTACATGTGTGTGTGTGTGTGTGTGTGTGTGTGTGTGTGTGTGTGTGTATATATATATATATATATATATATATATATATATATATATATATATATATATATATATATATATATATATATGTATATATATATATCCATATCCTTATGTGTAAACATGAGTGTTGTATATACCTTCCCAGATGTATCCCACCACATTTATCTGAAATGTGCATATTTGGATATAAAAACATGACTGATTCAAGACTATTTTCACTTACAAGTACTAAACAATTGTAGTAGTCAAAGCAGTTGTTCACTACTATTCAGTATGTGTAGTGGGTTCAAGACCTGCAAGGGCTGTTTATTTTGTTGCTAGGCAGAACAAGGACTGTTGGATACAATGTGGTTAAGGCAGTTTTGAGCAGCTTTAAGTGGGTTTGTGCGACTGTAAGCGGTGCTAACGTATGGTTAAATGAATAAGAGCTTACACAGTGTAGGTTTTGCTTACCAGTCTGCAAATATGCTTAGCATTTACATTTAAGCAATGCTTGCACCTGTTAAGCATAGCTCAGCCATGGTAACCAGTGATGACATTCAAGTCTGATAAAATAGCAGGGTAATGACATCTTTAATAAGTGTATTTAATTCCATGTACATAACATGCTTCTATGTGCTGTCATTACAGTTGCAAGGGGTGTGAGTATACTGTATGGGACACCTGAGTATACATGGCTAGTACAAATATCTTTTTTCTTTGTATGTGTTTCATACATGGGTAGTATCCCAGGTTATATGCAGTCACACTTGCATGTATTGTATCATTATGTTGCTACTTTTAACAGTGATTTTCCAAGTAAGAGTAGATTGCAGATTGTAGTACTGGAACCATACACCCCTGCATGCAAAGCTGGACTCTGAGTACTGACAATCGTGTTCTTGGTGTGTGAGCTGTATGTTAAGTATCTGCTATTGTATATTGATCTGATATATGGATATTAACTGTAGACTCCTATGTGGTTAGGACATGCCATTGAGGGCTGCTGTCATGTAGTAATGGCATACCTATCAGTGTCAGACATCTGTTTGTCAAAACATTCATCCTAATGCATACCCTGTTGGCTAGCTTATTTCTGTCTGTCCTCTGTACAGATGTGCAGATGTCAGGTATCCATCTTGGCTGCTTACAGGCAATCTATGATTGACTGACACTGACATGTCTGCCCAGCTGTGTTATGAATGCCACAGCTAGGAATCCCCACCCTGTATGCACCACATGCCATGGATACCTCAGCCAGACTACCACAGTCAACAGAACATGTTTGTGTGCAGGTCTCTGACCCAGACACTGGCCATGTTATGTAATATATGTTGCATACATGCCAATTGGAGCACCTCACTGGCACTCTGCAAGAGAAAACCAGATGATTGGATGTTGAATTTAACTGTCACCCTGGGGATAACTCAAGTGGCATTGGCTGATAGATGGCCTGCTGATAAATGTCAGGTGGCATGATACCAATGTATCCACATACCCTACTCTTCGCATCTGTCCATGGACATTAGCCTGGTACACACTTAGGAACACCTGCACCAATGGACCCCAATACTGACAAATGTGTCATTGTGTATTACTGAGAATAACAGTGTCTGTGTATTTGTAAACTTGTAGTTGAGAATACCCTGACAGCCTTCTCACCCACTACGCCCCCCATTGCCATACTTAGAAACAGCTGCTTCTGTAATTGATGTTAAATGTACCTTGTTACACTCTTCACCCTATGGGCTACCTGGAGCTTGCAGTACCAGCATAACACTGTTCTACAAATGGGTAGATAGGCATGGGTTACCCTCTGAGCCCTGGCAAGTTTGTGTATATGTGTGAGTGTGTACATTTATAGGAGACAGCATTCTGAGGCCACATTCTCCAAATACAATAAACCTTGCCATACATTATAAGGGATAGTGATGTTGCTGACATTAGGAGAGCCATGACAAACCCTCACTCTACTATCCCTGTGCATGTGCAATGAATGCATATCCCTGTAGTAGCACTGATTAGATAGACAAGGGGTTGTATTGCAGTCTTGTTCAATATGTGATTGTGGGTATGTCAGAGCGTTATCATGGGTTTCAGTGAGTACAATATCCAGTGTGGGGGTGTGGGTGCTGGGTATACTATCTTTACACCATGGTAACCCCAGTAATGTCCTAAGGTCCACTGTATGAGGACCACTGTCACCATCAACCATACAGGTAACTTATTACACTTTCCAGCTCAATGATACATGTGCTCTGTGCAAATTATATGTAACAGAATGGACTCACTGACAAGGCAGTTAGCACTGCTAAACCCAGGTCTGTCTGATGTGTCTATGACTGTATGTATTTGTCAATGTGCATATGACAGTATGTCATACTATGTATTGTTCATTAACACCCAGTACATCCCCCATTACCATACTTTACAAGGGCTGGTGATGAGCTTCACTTAACAGGAAACTCTGGACACACCTCACCTTAAAAGCTCTGTGGTGTGTGCAATTAAAGCCAAACACATTAGTAGCAATAAGTACCTAGGTAGGGGTTCTACTCTCAGTGTTGCCAAGTAAGTGAGTGTGTATGTGAAGGGATCTACTTCAGTTTGCAGAAAATATATGTTCCAGGAGATCATTTGTCCGAGAAGTAACTGGCTAAAGGTAACATTTCAAAGCAATCGTCTTGTGGAAATGCATTCAAGCAAAACTAGTAGTGGATATGTACATGCCCTCTTCACCACTGTGCAGCTGTACAGTGATACAGGAGTTGGTATATATACATGGATGTGGTTGTTGAGGCCACAGCCACCAACATTGGGGTAATTGTTGTGGGTATCCCCCCACTTAGTGTGCTGTTATACTGTACAGTTTATGTTGACAGGTTAAGTAGTTGTTAATCACACTATGTGTGGATCTACACCATCTCACACCCTCCAAAGTGGGAGGCCATGCCACCCACACCAGCACACCTATGTTTACCAACTCCAGGATTGCACTACATTGGGGAAGAGGACATATACCCTGGCAGTACCATTGTCAATGACATTAAACTGGCAAACCGATTATTTCCTGATGTGATGTTTTGGCAATTTGGTCTAGGTGGAATTACACAGGCCAAAATGAGTTCACTGAAAAATTAAGTACATCCATGCGAACAGTATTCTCTGTGTCTTGCATCAACACCAAAGTATGTGTGTGTTTGTGTGTGTGTGTGTGTGTGTGTGTGTGTGTGTGTGTGTGTGTGTGTGATTCATGGAGATTTTGTGTGTGCCACACAGTACACTTACAACTGTCCACTGTAGAAGAGCTGCTAACATCAGCCACCATGCACTCACCTGTAAACACCCCTCAGACCTATCAGCCATGTGGCACATGCAGTAACTGTTATATAGACCTGTTACCTGTGTTCAGCTGTACCTGGGATATGACACCAGAGTGCTGCACCCTCATAGGATAGGACAGCAGACCAACATCCTGCTGACACATAGACACCTAGAACACAAACAGAATACATTGTGGAGACCACAATCAGTCAGTGTTAATAACAGCTATAATGCATCATGGCTGGACAGCTACACACCCTGACATAGGTTCATAGGTTGATACTAGGCTATCTGCCCTAGGGCATTTATAAGCCTAGCCAGAGTGTGTTTGGCTTTCACCACCCTTTTAAATTAGTTGACTGTGCCTCTGTATAGTAGGTCACAGAAGATAGCCCTTTTAAGGTTAGTTTACTGTGCCTCTGTCTAGTAGGGACACAGAAGATATCCCAGGGGTAAACCTACGATCTCCCATCCACTCGTCAAGATTTCTCTTGAAGAGGGTCATTGAGGGGCTCTGCCTAACATCGATTGGGATTTTGTTCCAGAGTGAGGGGAGCCTCTAGGATATGAATCTGTCCCTCCAGCATGTTCTATTTATTTCTGTGCTGAGGAGTAAGTTCCTGGAGCATGTAGCGCTACGGGATTTGGATTTTCTAAGGTGGAGCATGTCCATTAATTCTGGTTTGGACATGGCTTTATACATCAGGCACAGATCACCTCTGAGTAGGCGGTAAGCAACTGAGTAGAGCTGGAGTTTCTTTAACTTAACTGCGTAGGGCATCTGTTTGAGTCCCTTGATCCTCTTGGTGAGGTACTTTTGGGGTCTTTCCAGTTGCTGCAGGTGTCGGGTAAGGAACATCCCAAATGGGGCATTGTATTCAATTATGGGCTTGATGAGTGATGAGTAGAGGGGCACAATGACCTCTCTTGATCTAGATGTGAACCCTTTTGCGATAAGGTGGGCTATATAGAAGGTCTTTCTAACCACTTTGGCAAAGTGATTGTCAAAGGAGAGATTGCTATCTACTTGGGTCCCCAAATCCCTCATTACTTCTTCTGTACTTAATGGATTACCACGTATGTGGTAATTTGTGGGCACTTTGTTTTTCCCAAAGGGGATGACTATGCACTTTTTGGCATTTAGCTTTAGGCCATGGCTCTGGCACCAGTTATCCGTCTCTGTGAGACCCTTTTGGAGGATGCTTGTGTCAGTCGGTGAGTCAATTATGGCACCCAGTTTGCAGTCATCTGCGAACTTGGTTAGCCATAGTCCTCCCGTGTTGGCCTGTACCTCAGAGAAATATATACTGAACAAGAGAGGTCCCAGGACTGAGCCTTGTGGGACGCCAATTGTAACTGGTTTAGAGTCTGACATGGCACCTGCAATTCTGACCATGTGGGTTCTATCCCTGAGCCAGTTTGCAACCCATCTTGTGACATAGGGGTTGATATTTAAGCTGGTGAGCTTATTTATGATGCCCGAGTGGGGTATTGTGTTGAAGGCTTTTGCGAGGTCCAGGTAGGCTGTGTGGACTACCTTCCCTTCATCTATGGCCTTGGTGACAGTTTCAAAGAAGTCGACCAGGTTCAAGAGGCAAGATCTGCCCTTAACAAAGCCGAATTGGGTAGGATCCAGTGTTTGGAGGTTCCCAATGTCTTTGTTTATGTGTTCCATGATGATATGCTCCATAGCTTTGCAGACCAGGCTAGTCAGGCTTATAGAGCGATAGTTTCCGGGGTCCATTGTGGCACCAGCTTTGTGGAGTGGGACCACTGTTACTGTATGCCATTCCTTGGGTACATATCCTGTAGTAAAGCTGAGATTGAACAGTGACTTTATGTGAGGGTTCAGTTCTTCTTGGAGCTCATGTAAGAAGCAGCCCAGGACACTGTCCGGTCCCATTGATGCTGTGTTTTTTGATTTGGAGAGGGCAGCTCTCACCTGTGCATCTGTGATGCCAGGGAGGCTACACTCTGTTGGGATAGACATTTGCTCTTTTGGTGGGGAAGGGGGAGAAGTTTGCACTGAACCTGTCTGCCAGGATGTTGGCAATGTCTGTGGGTTCAGTGTATTTTTTGTCATTTTGCACTAACTCAGAGCAAATCTGGGAGTTGCCACCCAGGTTCCTGACATAACTAAAGAAGGCCTTGTGATTATCTTTAGCATCTTGTGCAATTTTTCTTTCAAAGCTGGCCTTAGATGACTTTATGAGGGATCGTAGTTTCTTGCTAGTACTGATCATAGATGCCTTCCCTTTTTGGGATTTTGCTCTATCATGTAGTAGCTTCCTCCTTCTGTTGTATAGCTTATTTATGGCTGGGGTCCACCAGACAGGTCTCCTGCCTTCGGAGGAGTGAGTCTTGGTTTTATTTGGGATAGCACGATCCATGCATTCCTGTAGGTGTCCATAGAATGCGTTTGTAAAGGATTCTGCAATTTGGGCCGCATTTTCCACTGGCCCGGGGGCTTTGAAGGATTCCACCTCGGTTTTGAGAAGTGCAAAGTTTGCTTTTGAGAAGTTCTTCACAGTGGTTTCCTTGGCTGGGGGTGGGGACAGGATATGGATGTCCAGTGAGATTAATTTATGGTCAGATCTTACCATTGAGGGGTATACCTCTGGTATGGAACATAGAGTCCCCATGTTGGTGATGATCAGGTCCAATATGTTTTCCCCTCGTGTGGGAGTGGTGACCAGTTGTTACATAGCATTTGAGTTTATAAAGTCTAGGAACCATTGGGCGAGGGTGTTGGGGCTTGAGTAGTGCTCCCAGCAGGGGCAGCTCGTCCTATAGGACTGTGGGACTGCAGCCCCTCCACCTGTAAAATGGGTCCCCCATCTGTAAAAATCGATTAAATAAATTCCCCATTCCCCCACCGTAGAACATATTAAAATAAAAAATTCTTGGACTCCATGCTTAGTTCCTGACTGCTGTGTTAGGCAGGCCAGAACTCTATGTGTGTTGCTGTGTTAGGTAGACCAGACCTCTGTGTGTGTAATGCCCCAGTTGCTTCATGGTGGCAGGTAGAGAATAAGGCTTGAACCCTGTACCTTGGGCCCAAATGACAAGAGCCTGAATTCCCTACCCACCACCATTTATAAAATGTTTGCTGATTTATGCCTCATATTTGTTCTGTTCCTCATAAAATCTGTGGTTTCTGTATTTTTGTAACTTTACTTAACACAGCCAGTGGTGCAGTGGTAGCAGTGTTGTCTGACAGCTATGGGTTGGCTGGTTTGATTCTTGGCTGGAGTGCCTTCTGTGTGGAGTCTGCATGCCCTCCCTGTGTTTGTGTGGGTTTGCTCTGGTGTCCTCAGTGGGTAATTTGTCCCTAGGTTTTGGACTGTATTCCCCCATTATTGGCTTCTTCCAGGTTTTTTTGCGCCAAGGTTGAGAGCTATGGTGATAACTGAACTCACTGAATATGTTTGGGGGCTGTATTCCCCCATTATTAGCTTTGTTCAGGTGTTTTGTGCTAAGATGTTGACAGCTACAGTGAGAACTGAATTCACTAAATGGTAGCCATTCACATTTCAGTCTTCCTTTCTTTTATAAAGATAAATGATTTGGCATAGTGGTATGTTGCTTTGGCTGTTTTGCACAGGGTCCTGGGTTCAATACTTGGTAGTGAAATGTATGGTGGTAATACAGAATTTTATTCTAGCAACTTTCCAACATTATACAAGCAATGTTTAAAATGTGTCCCTGGTTTTTGGGCTTTTGTACCCCCCCCCCCCGAATAAATTTTGGCTTTTTCCAGATTTCTTGTGCCGCAAAGTTCAGAGATACAGCTGAGTGTCGAGTAGATTGAGAGCTGCAGGGGAACACAAGTTTAGTGCTGCTTATGCCTAATCTGCTTGCATTGTAAATAGCACAACCGGCAGTGTGCTTGCTTTTGATGCAGAAGGCTGTGGGTTCTACTCCCACAGTAGGTAGATCCATTTCTAATACTGTACTTTTGTAAAGGGGATGGATGCTGCAGTCCTCTTTGGCAAAGATACCTAGTAACTATGAACCTGTTATCAGTTTGCCATCTATTCCCTATTGTGATATTACTAGCATTATCATTGTTGTAATGCAACATAAGCAATTTATTCCTCAAGGGCAACAAGAACTTTATTTGTAGATGAAACAATGACATATGAAGTTGTTTGCTAGCAGTAACCTCTTCACTAGTTAACAGATTTCTTTAATGTGGAATTATTTAGATGACTTTTACTTTTTCAGAGATCATGCATATTTACTGATACTGGTGGACTGTAGAAGTTTGAGTAGACTTTTATGATGGAAATGTTCTGAATTGGGCAGTTTTATCATTATTGGTGCATGCATTTTGTTTCATTGTTTACTGGAAAAATGTTCAAAACAATACACTTAAAATGCCCTCTAACTGTACTGTATTGTACAAGGAATATAATTTAATACAGTCAGTAAGGTGTATCAAAGAGCATGTGTATGTTTTGTGTTCAAGGGGCCTATGATTTCAAAACAACCCAAAATTAATCTTTATCTGCCACTGGCAAAATGTATTTTCTTTGAATGTGGGTTTCAATGCTGTTTCAATGAATGTGAGTTTCAAGGGCAGAGAAGTTTTAATGCTAAGTCTATTTTCAATGTGAGATTGCATTGCTTTGTTTAGCAGATATCTATTAGGGTTTATGCTGTAAAATATAAAATAAAACTTTCAAATGAAATCCATATCATCTCAGAAGTAAAGCAGTATGCACATTACAGTGTTTATGGCAAATGGGGTGAAATAACCAAGGAATGGGACATTGGAATGGCTGCAGGGGGGATGCTCCATTCGACCATGATTTTCTGAGGGGGGGAAGGGCAGCAAACTCAGACAGCTCTGGCTGAACTATACCTCTTAACTGTCCAGAATTTTGCAGAATGAATAGATTTTTGCTTCTTATTTTTGGTTTGTTCCTTATAAAAATTTGTAGTTTTCTGCCAAATCATTTAGGAATGAAGTCACTAAATAATGGCACACATTTGCGTTTCAGATTTCATACCCTTCAAAAATTCATACTAATGCAAGACCTACTACTATTCTATTATCTTTATATGTTTATAAGTGCATTATTTAAAAATTGTCTTTACTTTTGGGCCTGTGTCCCTCTTCTATATATGGCTTTGTCCAGATTTCTTGCTCTGAGGTTGAGAGGTATGAATGTCAGAGCCATCACCGTCAGCCAGAGACATTTCAAACTGTGACCTACTTGTTGCACTCCACTCCCCATTGTAGTTTCTCTGGATGTGTCCAAGCAAGGCAAGGAGCAGTTATGCAGTGTAAGTGTGCAGAGTACTCCCCCATCCAAGGTAGACCACAAGTATGACTGTGGCTTTTCATCTATCCTTGATTTTGCAGAACATTCTGGTTTTCTGTCATATTTTTATACTGTTGATTTATGCTTCTTATTATTCAGAAAATGCATGCTTTTGCAGTGCCCTGTTGCTCTGTATTAAAGTAGAAATGCTTTACTGACCATCAGGTAAGCTTTGAGATTGTAAGATGCAAGTAAGCTTTAATAAGCATACTGTTAAAGAATTACCAACATTGAAAGTCTTTTCATTGTTGCCATGCAGAGAATATTTACATAACTAGATAATGTATAAGCCTTAGGTATTGAAATGCATATGACAGTATTTGTAATAAAAGACAGGATTACAGTATTTTCAGAAGCTCATTACATTTGTTGGAGACTTGCAGTTATCTTTGCAGACTTTACTCGTAAACTAAACAGAATGCCAATCTATCATGTGTGGTCCATAACTTGTACAGTAATCCTTTAAGAAATTTATCTTGAGCTTGTTTCTTGTTCGCTGTTCATTTTTTACTTTGATCATGTGTTCTCCATGAAACAAGTAGATAGTTGTTGTCAGGCAGCAGGTCTTTTTTGCATAAGAAACATTTTTACAGGTGGGGGTATCACAAAGATTGCTACTTTCAGCATGTTACTTGGTCATTTTATAAAGCTGAATATAAATTATAATTAGAGCTGCAGTGCAAGGCAAAGTGGTTTGAGCTGAGTGCTGCTTGTATTTTTTTATACTTGATTTTGACTGTCATTCCAGTAATGTATTTAAAAAGCAATTTATTTTTTCATGCCTCACAGCCTTTGTGTTTCCATCTAGATATTAAGTAAGTTGTCATGTAGCCAATGCATTGAAGTATTTTTTAATTCTACACTTCATTTTGTCTTGATTGGACTCTCGTAATGACGGTTTGGCACCCAGGGCAGCGTATTTAATTAAAGTTCCAGTTGTTGTGGTTTTGAGCATAGCCCCACCCCTTTCTAGTTGGTCACACACCCTCCCATTGGCCCCACCAATTCAGCTGTCTCCTGCAGCCCCCCTTTAATTTGAAGTCACCAGCTGCCACTGGCTCCCAGTCTATGTTTGGGTAGTTGAAGTCACCCAATATGATGGTGTTTGGAAAGAGCTTCATATTCTCCAGTGTTCTCAGGAAAGCTGAGTGGGGTTCCTGAGTTTGGGAGGGTGGTCTGTAGCAGGCTACAAACTGAAAGGCAGTTTTGCCACTGTTAGTTGCACATGGATGGTCACTGATGCTTCGTGCAGTGCCACTAACCTGGAGGTGTGGGTATCTTTGATGAATACGGATACTCCCCCTCCTTTTGTGGTTCGGTCTAAGTTTTAGGGCCGAAAAGCATGGTATGAGGTATAACCTGGTAGTGCTGGGGTGCTCTCAGGAGCCTTGAACAAGGTTTCTGTTACTGCACAGATATCGATATTCTCCATACTGAGGAGAGCCTCGAGTTCATGCATCTTGAGGTTTAGACTTCTGGTGTTGAGCAGCATTACCCTTAGTTTCTTTCTCCTTGTGTTGTCTATGGAGGTGGGTTTGTCTTTTGAGCCTTGCCTAAAAATGGCACTATGGGGGTGGAAAGAGCCTTAGCCAATATTCGAAAGGCCAGGGGTGACAGGTGCAAGCCATCCCTAGCGAAGCAACGTGGCTTGTCGAGCATGTCATCCCAGGCTGACAGACACTGTATCCCCTTTGAATGACACCAATACTTTAGCCAATTGTTAAAATTGATCATTTTGTCTTTATACTGTGGCATCATTCTTGGTGAGGGCAAGATGCTACTCAAGGTCAGGGTCATACCGGCCTGGGCTACATGATCAGAGAGCTCCTCTATGTCTCTTTTCATGTAGTCCAAGGAGGTACGTCTCAGGTCATTCACACTAGCATGGACAATGACGGAGTCATATTTGTACTTGCTTTGGAGTGACCTGAGTGCTTGTGTTATGTGGCAGATCCTGGCACCTGACAGGCAGCTTACAGTGACTTCTCCTTGTTCAGCCTGGTGAGTGGGATGTCAGTGTGTCTGACAATAGAGTCACCTATTACAAGTGTATTAGGTGTGTTGTTTAGCCTTAAGGGCTGTGACTGTGTGGCACACTGACTTTGTGAACTATGTGATATGTGGGTATTGTTGTGGTGTAGTGGTTGCTTGGATATCTGCTTTGGAGGTCTCTGCTGCTTGGGCAGATTTTTATTTAGAGCCTCCGAGTATGTTTTTGTGTGTTTATGTGTTTGGTTTGCTGTTGCGATAGGTCTATGTGAGACTGGATTTGTGGTGTGTGTGTAAGAGTTAATCATTCCATCTGAAAACACGTTCAACAGCATTACATTGCTAAACCTTTGGACATTCACCCTGTGCATCAGAACCATATCAACATGTACCTACATCGATGGTATGGATGACAGGGATGTGGCACAGGTATCATCATATGCAAAGGGTGTTTTGGCCAGTTTGCCAGAGACCTAGCCTGAGCCATTTGGTTGATATCATGTGTGTGGGTTAGGGATTTATTTATTAAATGGGCTGTGCAGATGTGGTGTGTATAGGTATGGAGGTGCCCTAGCTGTGTTGGTGAAGTGTGTGTGTATGTATGCACACATGTCAGCAGGTGAACCTGCGGAAGGATCATTAAGGTGTAGGATCATATAGGGGGTTGTTGAACAGCTGCAGAGTGTACACTGTCACTGGCCACGGACATGGGAACTGTGCCTGCCAGGCATTTCACGGGGATGATCAGGCAGAAGCCCAGATATTTTACTCTCCCCTGATGATGACAATTTTCCACTAGATCCACATGCCTGTTAGGACTGGCCAGGACCACGTGCATGTGGCCTGCTGCATTGTGATTTGGACAGCACCCCTCCTGCAGTGCTGTTGCTGGTACTGCCACTACTGGAGCAGCCGTGAGTTGTTGCACATCCACGTAGAACTCCACCTGTTGGTGTTGCTGACCTACGTCCACATGGCCACCACCCTACTCCCACCACATGCTCTACCACAGACACCACATGGTCAAGGATTCCCACCATCTCACCCAACCATCTATCCAGGACTTCTGCAAAATATCGGTGGGCACCTGCAAGATCACGAGTGTTGTCAAGTACAGCAGAATGAGTAGCCCTCAGACTCTGCCTGTGCCTCCATGACAGCCCAAAACATGCGTCTGGTGACACCTGTTGTGGCACTACTGCCAGGGGCATGATGGCCAGCAGTCCTCCTATGAGCATCCCTGTACATCTGCCTTTGTGGTACCTCACTGGTCATCCGGCTATGGCTGCTGTGTACAGACACACTTGCCATAGTCCCCACACTGTCCTGTCCTATGCCACCACCTGCCAACTGTCCCTCATCTATGGCCACTGTTGATGGGGTATGTATGGTCATTCAGACTGTGTGAGCGGATGGGGTGGATAAAATTGGGATGTCAATCGATGGTACAGCTTCAGCCCCTGACAACACTGCCTGTTTCTCACCATGCCTATCATTATTGTCAGTCTGTATGGACACTAACATCAGTTTGCCTGCAGGAGGGACCCTGACCCACCTCGCCAGCTGTGAGGTGGAAACAAAAAATAAATGTAATTTAAGGCCTGCACATTATGGTTTACCTCTACACACACACACACACACACACACACACACACACACACACACACACTTACAGGTGAGGTGGCACAAAGATATTGCACAGACCTCTCATTACCCAACAGTCAACATGCATGACATATGGCATTCAACAGCACGCACTGCGGGCATACTCAATTCTTGTTACCAACATTATACATCTCTGTGATGTATTAGTAGTGTTAGTAGCTGATGCCCCTTCCCCTGGAACACACTGCACCCATATACACAGTATTGCTGTGCACCTGTACAGCACACTGGCATGTACTGTGCACCGTACCTCACGAGTGTACATACCATTGCTGAATGTGTATATATGTAGCAGTTATGTTTGCTCTGTTGCTCACAGCCCCTGTGTGTTTTTCTGACACATACCTGAGATGATATGAGGACTAACGTCAATAGTTAATGCCTGATCTCTGATTTGCAGATCTCATCATCAGCAGTGCATGTATGTGCAATAAAATCTGATTATACTGACAACTTCCAAGCTTAATGTGGATATGAGGAGTGTACACTCCCTTGTTGACATGCCAGCCTCTTCCATGGTATGCAAAGAGGCCACAATAGTGCATATGTTAACATTACACACACCTGATATGTGACATATGACCTGTGCAATCCAATGGAGTATCAAACAAATATGTTAGTTATGCAGATGCTGCATCAGATGCATACAATATGTGGGTTGCGTAAGTGTGCACACCCTTAACATAATGGTTTGTTGTAGCACCTGTTAAGTGAACTACAGCAGTCACTATTCCTGGAAGGGGTATATTAGCATGGCCCATCTTCAGACTCTGCCGGATTGCAAGGTCAGCTCATGTCCACATCTCTTGGAGGTCACACAGTAGCTTCACTATTGCTGTGGAGTCAGGGTTATGTCTGACACAATTCATGACTTTTACTGTGTTCAGATACAACCATTCTTAGTGAGCTTTGGATGTATGCTTCAGTTCACTGTTGTGTTTCAGGATGACACCCCTCCCCATCCTCAGCCTTATTGCTGATGCTTGACAACTATGGGTGACACATGAGTGTTATTTGGCAGTGTTCTAAATTCCAAATGCCATGTCTACTGGTCTAGTTCCTGCTAATGAACAGCAAACCTAAAGGTGTACATTGGTACTAGCAAGGTAAAAATGGGGATGGTGGCCCTGAGGTGGAGTGAGGTGTTGCTTGTGCACCACATGTATCTTTATGAATACTGCCTGTAGGTTTCAGCCTTGGTTTGATGACACCATTACACATTGCAACACACGCCTTTGGGAGACTTGATGTTATGTATATGCTATCTGTAGAGAGCCCTGGATGAAGTTGCTTGTGGAACAACTCTTCCGTCTGATTACCCTAACCCATATGCCACACTTATGCAGATTCCAGGTGATTGTCCACACAAGTACTGCACAGGCAGTACTTGCTAGATATTCCTGGAAGTCCCTCAGTGTTGCTGCATGTTCCTGGGCAGCCTCCATGACCAGTTTGCAACATGTGTTGTCATCTGTTTTGGATGGGCATCTTTTTATTTTCAACATTAATGTTGTCCCATACTTCATACACACATACATGACTGTTTGCACTGTTTGCCATGGTATATGCAGTGGTGAGGTAAGGCTACTTTTCCCACTCCTGAGTGCTACCTTTCAGATATGGAATCCATTTCATGGTTTGTAAGATGTGTGCAAGCCACGGCTGCCTCTGTTGCAGGTGTGACATTGAGCCCCTGTTCTTGATGGAAGGTCTTACTCAAGAAGACTGAATGATGTCAGTACCTCACAAGCTACTTCTACAATATGTTATTTGGAGTGTGTGTGCACACATATGATTCCAGTATATGTTAAAATATGTATTCCCCATATTTGTTGTCCTAACATAGGCTTCCATATTACACATTCATTACTCATGTTAGGATTACATTACAGGTTGTAAAAGTGTGGAATGTGGTATTGTGATTTCCCATTGTTTAGATCACAGTTGCCATTCTAATAGTGGTGTGTACACTGTTGTAGCTACTGTATAAGGGCAATGTTTCAGACATGTCCCTACTGTAGGTCATTTGTCTCACTATTATGTTCATCTCTGTCCACACATCTTGCACTGACAAATTGTTAGGTATACTGCATAACTCTTACATACCCTTCAGATATGCCACCATGATGACCACTGTGATGCAGTGCAGTTAACAGCAACAATAAGTGGATATGTACAGTATGCATTATGGGTAGGTGTGTTACAGGTGTGCATGGCAAGTAGCATGTCCATAACATGCCCGGTGTATTGGCAAACCTAAATAAAATAACTCCATACTCACCAGCTACAGGCTGCTGCCCCAGTTGTATACCAAAGGGACCTAAATAGTTGTGTGAGAGACTTAATGTCAGTAGTCATACTTGTGGCACTGGTACAGGGTGGGAGCAGCATTTCAGCACATCAACTGTACAAACCAACAATACTAGAGATTATGCACATCTGTTCATTACTACACTGCAGCAACATACTACCTTGTCTGACATGCATGTTGATACTTTACAGGTGAAAATGGATAAGCAACAGTGGTCTACGAATGTGCCCTATGACCTTACCTGCACGCTCCTCATCCATTGTGTGGGTGGCACCCACCTCCAAAATGCTGTCTTCAGCTTGCTGGCTTGGCTGGTGGGCGGGTGCCCCAAGGCTGGCGAGGAGCTCCTCAGTATGTGTCAGTGGTGGCTGCATGGCATGACCCCCACCTGTGGCTAGCCGGTCCCTCCTTACTGCAGCAGTACGCTGATGGGTGTGGTGGATCAGATCCATGTAGCAATGCCACACCTGCTCATTATTGTGGTTGTGCAGCCTGACATTGTTTACCCTGTGGACAAGCTCGTTCCACAGGTCAGTCCTCTCCTGCAGATCCTGGGCCCTGCAGCTGAAGAGGATGGCATGATGGACTATGAGGAACTGGATTATAGCATCATTTTCCAGGGATGTGTTTGAGGGCCGGTGTTCCCGGGACATTGTGCCTGGAAGACATAAATAGGAAAAAAGTCAGGGGACCTCATACAGTTGTCCATGTTCACATCAGCAGTGGGTATTACTTGCAAATAATCCAGACTATACCATAGCACTGTAAGCTATTATGGCTTATACATCTTGCATTACACTCCTGGCCCTGACCTGTCCAGTTCCCTCAATGTTGGACACTTAATGGCATAATCCACTACACACCATTTATTTCTGTGTAGAGGGATGACAGTGGCCATCTTCCATGTGGATGGTGTGTGGATGGTGGCATGAGTGTGTTTGACTTTAGCGTGTGATGGGACTGTGACCACATGCCTATGTTAATGTAGGAGGCAAACTGTGATGTTCTCATGTCCCATGGAGACTTGCTGTTGTTGCTATCAGTTGGCATTATGTCCATGCTCACCATTGTTGTGGGCAGGAGTGTAGGGGATGTGCATATCCCCTGTACTGCTGTTGTGGATAGGGTGTCACTGTTCCCACCTATCCTGTCTGATGCAGTTTGCCTGTATCCATGGCATGTCTGTATGAAGTGCGCTTTACCCACAGTACAGGTTGACTTGTGTTACTGGCTCTGAGACTGCGTACATATGTGTAGACATGTTTGCAACTGGCCTTGGTGGTTTGCATATGTCTGATTTCTAGTCATAGTCAGCCTTACCGGAGGTCAACTGTGAACCTACATGCTTGCTCAGATAGAGGCGCGCTTGCTTCCAAGTTGTGGTCTGCACCTTTGTGTCCCTGTACAGCCACTATAGCAATCTATTATGTGCTTTGTGTCTTGGTGGTGTCCACCAAGGGGGATTACTCTATCGTTGGTGGAGGATGGTTGTACAGGTAAGGTACTGCTGATTCCATATAGCTACAGTGGATATGAAGTGTACACACCCCTGTTACAATGCATGGTACTTGTGCAATTGGAACATGACCCCACAAAAGCACGTCAACACAATTCCCACCTGTGATGTGTCCTATAGCCTGCTCAGTTCAATAGGGAACATAACAACCTGTCCTGTGGAAACATATAGGTTCATAGGTGTGTACTAGGCTTATGGCTCTGAAGCCTTTACAAGCCTAGCCCATGGGATTACCCTGGCATTGTGCCACCCAACCTTAGTTCCCAGTGCCTTTGTCAAGTAAAGTCACTGGAGTGATCCATGTGGTGAATTTTCTATTTCCCATCCACTCATCAAGATTTGTCTTGAAGAGGGCCAGTGAGGTGCTCTGCTTGACATGTGTGGGAAATCTTTTCCATAGCATGGACAGTCTCTGGGTTATGAATCTGTCCCTCCAGCATATGAGAAGCATTCCTCAGTACAGTATGCCAGTTGAATATGTGTACACACCCTAACACTGGTATGTTGTGTAAACACCTGCTGAGATGGTTACAGCATCCAGCTGTCTTGTTTTGTACTCTAACGTCATATCACATCTTCACTTGGCAATGGTTGCTCACCTTCCATGAAACAGCTTTGTTTCTTTTTAAATAGAAGTTTACAGGTTATGGGTCACATTTGAGCTGAGAAATGTTTTGACATGACTTCCTGTAGTCTCATTGGCATACAGCACATAGACCTGGCATTCCAACAGGGGTGTGTGCACTTTGATATCCAGTGTATATGGGTGCTGATATAGCCTTTATTGGTAGGCATGGACATTGGGTCATAACACAGTTGTAAACTTCTCTGATTGCTATGTGATAAGCCTGCCTACTGCAGTATCGATATCAGTGTCTTGGCAATACAACAATCAGTAGCAGTGCACATTTTATTTTGTTATATGCAGTGAAAGTGTGGGCATTGTCCCTTTACCTTTCCTGTATGGAGGACATCCTTCCTGTGTGTGAGCAAAGGTTTTACAGACAGCAGGTAGCTATACCCCTTACAACAGGGCTTGTGCACACAGGCCAACTACATGTTTGTATAAGGGTCCAGACCTAGTGCCAGTGTGTGAGTATTGCTGTTATAGGCATTGAATACTGCTAGTTTTACAGGGTTTGTGTGTACATGCCATTTTTGCATGGAATGCAGTCTGTCTGCATAGCTCTCAACTGTGGGCCTATCCACATGATGGCCAGAGGATTGGCTGTTATGTTTTGTCTGTTTCCCCACACAGGTCTTGTCACTGACATAAAAGTGGCATTCTCTCCATTGATTGCTATCAGTACATGGCAACATCCATTTGTGTTTCTGACTTCATATTCCTGAGTAAGGGTATGTTGCAACCAGTCCTGTAACATCAGCAACTTTCACAGTGTATAACAGCAATATTTCAAATATGGCCCTGTGTTTCAGCCTCTGTCCTCCACCAATATACAAGGCTTTGTCCAGATGTTATGCAGTAGAAGGTTGATAGTTAATGGTCTATCATTATTTAGTGCTGACATTCCTGATATCATTCCAGTGATGTTGTGGACTCCCACACAAGTTGTGGAGTAGGGTCTATATATATATATATATGTATATATATATATATATATATATATATATATATATATATATATATATATATATATATATAAGGGCTACAGCTGGACAAAACATGTGTGACCCTGTATAGTCTGGAGGTTAGTGTATGGAGAACATTGTTATATGCCCTTGTAAGACATTTTATGGGGGAAAGGTATTAAATGTATTTAACCTAGGCTGTTACAACATGTGATGGATATCAGTAATAAAAAACATTAAAGTATATGGCTGTACATATTCATATGTTTCAACATGGAAACAGTGGTGGGCTAGACCTTACTGTCTTGCACAAAGTTCTGTTTGCCAGTGTGATAGTGACTTTCTAAGTTAGGCATTGTTATGTAATGGATATGTTTACATTGTGACAACTGATACTTTTCCCCCTAGGGGTTTGAGTACAGAGTGTAACTGGAGGCTGTTGAACTACATCTGTAATTAAGTGTTGATTGATTCTCATCTTCAAGGCAAGTGTGTTTTTCACTGTTGTACTACTTGAAGGCTTTAGCCCAGACAGCAAAGTATGTTATATTTTGCAGATTACTATATCATATGTTTTCTTTGAGAGTTGCATTAATCAGCTATATATTTCAAACATTACCATATCATATGTTTTCTTTGAGAATTGCATTAATCACTTATACATTTCAAACACCAAAATGCTATAAGAAATGGCATAAACAACTGAAATAGTACTCAAATAAACATTTATATGTATGCAAACTGAGTGTGGTGTCATGTCCTTTGCATTGTGTGTGGGTATATGTTTCATGCAATACTACTCATTTATACACTCACATCCCTAAGAGAAGGGTGAGGAGAACAATAATGTGTTGTGAAGCCAATTAGACCAGATTACATGTGTCTAGTGGACACATGTGTGAAATGGAGAGCTATGTATGGAGCAAAATTTTTTTTTTGGGAACTTATTGCCCTTTATTTTAAGGTGAGAGTGAGATGTTGGGAAAGGATAGTAGATATATTTGTGGAGGTAGGGTGAGTAGGAAGACAGACAAGACAGCATACAGGGGCGGTATGTGACACATGTGGGAGATAAACACCTTGGACGGGGAGGGGTGTTTGGAAATCGGAAGCCCATAAGCCCCCGAATGGAAGCAGTGGGACTGAGGTCCTCACCCATGGGCAGTCACAACTGCACCTTCATGGCCCCAAAGGTGGCTGTGCTGGGGGCTGAGCAGGATGGGCAGGCTGACCCTCTAAATGCACCACGTGGCCCTCAATCTGGCATAGCAGATCTCCAAACTCCCTTCAGAGTTCGCTACTCACCAGTCCCCGGACCTGACGTCGGGTGATAGGATCCTGTCCGTGCCCACTCCCAGGGGGAGGATGAGCCCCATCCCCTGAGGTGGTTCCACCCAAAGGTGGTGCAAGACCAGCAGACGAGGAGGTCCCAGGGTGGGTCCCAGATGTGCTGGGGCCTGGTGCCATGGCCAGATGAGGTGGGAGAGGTGGGCTGTGTCTGTTAGAAATACAACAATTTAAGTTTTATCAGAGAATGCTATTTGTATATTGCTGTCTATTCCTTCAGTGTTTTCTGTCTAACTCTCTCTTTGTTGTACAATCTGATCTTGTACTTACAACAGTCTTTTACAGAAATTCCTAGACATTTTTGTTATGTAGCACAGTGTGGGTAACAGTGGTTAACACAACATTAATATTCAGAGAATGGAACACTAAATGCCATACAATACCAGAGTAAACAAAACCAGTCCAGGATTTAAAACTTTATTGCCAGTTAGTTACAGTTTTATTTAAATATGACCTGTATGGGACTATTACTGTCATATTGTCTGGTTTATTCAGTGCAACCCATACACAGTTTTTATACTACCAGGTGACTTTCTACTACTTTATATTTATTTGGTATGACTACTACAAGCAGGATCTTTACTCACCAGTCTCCCAATGCAGCCTTTGCAACTTACTATCATGGGGTTCCTGATTCGCAGCCCGCTCAGCTGCACCTGTAGGGGAAATAGAGAAATATTTAGCCATACCTATCCATCAGATACACAGGCTGGACATTAGTGAATAGTTATTGATATGACTACTTACACACTGCTGGGACATCATCCCTCTGCCTTGCTTCTTGGACCCACTCATCCAAGAGCTCCCTCTTCCTTTGCTTCAAGTCGGCATAGTGGTGCAGGACTTGCTCACCCATCTGCGGGATACCAGTGGCACTGGTGAGGTCACGGGTGAGACGGTCCCAGGCTTCCACTTTATATTGGGAGCCCTGGTACTGGCCCTGCAGCAGTTTCTCATCATGGGTTTGTACCAGGCGTCCTACCATGACCTTGGACTCCTGTATGCCCCAGCACTGTGGCCGGAAGCACATGCCCTCACCAACTCCTGCCATACTGCCTACAGTAGGAAGCTGCAACCAGTTATGAGCTGTATTCCTGCCTGTGGGGTTTAAATATGGCCGATTTCCCACCCTTTGCTGTGATGGGATAGTTTTGAATATGCTGAGCTAAGCTACGCTACGGGCAAACCTGCTTAGCTAAGGTTGGCAGTGCTTAAAGGGACAGGTTCAGCATTGCTTACCAATGGGCAAATCCACTTAGCTACTGTATGGGGCACTTGTGTTTATATGGGGGTTTCACATCTTTATTAAACTGACACCTCACATCTGGACCTACTACAGTACTCTGGTTAACATTTTCTTATGCTGAATATTTCCAATGATTTATGATTCAGTGAAATGGGCTTTAGTCAAATGAATTTTCAGTCAATTGTTTTTCAGTCAAATGGATTTCTATCAAGTCGGCTTTCTTTAGTCAAATCCTTTTAAACGTTTCATTTTCAGCCAAGTACTGTTCAAATAAATGATAGTGAACCTATATACATGTATGTGTGTCTATATATATATATATGTATGTGTATATATATATATGTGTATATATATATGTATATAATATGTATATATATGTATATGTATATAATATGTATATATGTGTGTATGTATATATAATATATATATAATATATATATAATACATATATATGTATATATATGTAAAATTATACACACACACAAACACACACACACACTCACACACACACACAGACACACACACACACACATGCACACACACACATATATATATATATATATATATATATATATATATATATATATATATATATATGCATATATATATATATATATATATATATATATATATATATATATATATATATATATATATATATATATATATATATATATATATATATATATATATATATATGTATATCTGTAATAGCCAGGTGTTACATGTGTAAATGTCTATGAAAATAGTCTATATGTTGTTTGCACATGTTTGCACATTGAATCTGGAGATACGGAATTTCATTCAGTTTTTGCACTTGTTTGATTTCTGAATGACAATAAAGTTTACTTTGACTTTGACCTTTATAGCAAGACAGGGAGAGAGAGACAGGTATAGGTATCCATGTATATGAGGAAGTGCCACAATAGTATCCTGGCTGGCGGGTGCCAAAGAGTTCACAAAAACAAGCGGTGAGGTAACCTTGGCAAAAACAGTAGAAAGCCACGCTACTCCGAAGTAGTAAAATCCAATAGTTTAATAGAAACTGTACCACAATCCAAAGACAGAACAGTATCGTGAAGCGTAAAACATCGTTTTCATTCAGGTCCCTGCCTGAACTTCATCAGACTTACGGCAATGCTGCAAACAGTCTCACCTTAAATACTCTTCTTCCTAGGAATAAATTTAAAAACACAGTACATCATTTAAAAGATAGTACGTCATTTAAAATCTGACAAACACTCAGTGTCCAGCCTTGGATATGTATAGAACTGAACAGATACTACATACAAAGACAAAAAAGCAAAAGGATTGTATAGTGCATTAATAATGTAAAAAGTATATATATAATGTTTCAAATAAATTAAAGAATTATTAAAAATAAAAATAAAAATAAAATATCGTGTGTAGGTACATTAATGATGTTTCATGCTTAACAGTTTAAGTTGTTAATGGCCTTATAACAAAAAATATATACATAGTTCAGACTACCAATGCCTACCTAACCTGTAATTATACAAAACATCTATACATAAGAAAGTTATATATGATGATTACAAGAATTAATATATTACATATGTACATTTAAATTATTAATTATGAAGTTTCATAAAAATGTTGGATTAGAATTTAGACAAATCAATACCTAAATACAAGTATGAATGTGGTAAGCTATTAAAGTAAATCACCCAACTACACCATATTCAAAAATTGTACAATTCCAATGGGGTGTTGAGGAAAATTACAATAAAGTGTTACAAGAAAGTACTACAAAAGGATGCTGCAGTAATAGAGACCCTCAAAGTAGTTATGTTAACAGAGCATGTACCTATCTAAATAAACTGTTCAATTTAAGAATACAAATGATTGAACAGTATTCATTAAGGCCAGGTTCTCTATGTGCTGCTAAACGTAACTGCCAACATAACTCTTTCTTTTCTAATTGTAACCTGAGTAAATTTTCATTGGGCAAATTAGTATTGATAGGGCATACTTGATCGATGACCATAAAGTCAAAGCTGTGGTCCACATTAGTGCCACAATGTTTTGCAAGGGCATTTTCATCCTTTCTGTTATTAATCGCATAACCATGCTCATATACCCTATCCCTCAGACGTCTGTCAGTCTTCCCTATGTAAAACGCGGGGCATTGTTTGCACTGTGCTAGATAAACTACACGCCTACTGTTACAGTTGAAACGTTTCCAAATTCTGAAAGTATGTGAACCCATTGAAAATGAATCTGCTGTATTAATGAAAGCACACTGCCTACATGCCCCACATTTTGAAGTGCCTCCCTTAGTCCTTGTTACTAAGGGCTTCCTTTCAAGCAATTCCTTCATGTTGTTGCCCCTCTTAAAGGTAATGGTAGGTTCAACCCCAACTAATTTAGTGACATCTTTCTCTAAGGAAAGACAAAACCAGTATTTCTTGACTACTTTAGAAATCTCAATAGCCTCAGGGCAATAGACAAAGGTAAATGAGTTAACATAATTTTTCCGTCTCCCCAGTGATCCAACTACAACAAGTTCAGGACTGTTGGTACTGGTCAAAATTGTTGGACATCATTTTAAAAAACAACTTTGTCTCATTTGGAGACAAGTTGTTCTTGCAAAAAATTGGAGTTGCTATGGGGTCACCAGTGGGTGCCAGCTTCGCCAACTTGGCGATGGCCCACTGGGAGACCTCATATCTTTTCAGCAGTAGTTGGTCATCTAGTATTTGCTTGTACAAAAGATACCTGGATGACATCTTTATTCTGCTGAAAGGAGATGAGGCAGATGCAAGGGATTTGGTTGACTTCTTCAACTCCACTACTGGCTTTCTGAAATTTACCATGAATTTTAAAACCAATGACATCTGTTTTCTGGATACTATTATAAGTAAAAGGCAGAATCAGTATACGTCCCAGATATACAGGAAGAGCACCTTTTCAAACACCTACTTACACTTCTTAAGCTCTCATCCTCACTACCAAAAGAAATCCGTAGTGAAAGGCCAATTGGTAAGATTAGCAAGAATGACCACCCTTGCAGAAGACTTTACTAGAGAGTGTGACAACCTATACCATATGTTTAGACACAGAGGTTACCCAAGTTCATTTCTGGACAACATCTTTGGGGAGGTCACGCTGAAAAGAGAGCGTGGGGTCTACACAGCAATCTTGGGTATTCAGAACAAGTTAGATTTACAAACTGAACAAAATAATGAGGAACTGTTGAGTAGCAGTTTGACCAGTACCAACAGTCCTGAACTTGCTGTAGTTGGATCACTGGGGAGACGGAAAAATTATGTTAACTCATTTACCTTTGTCTATTGCCCTGAGGCTATTGAGATTTCTAAAGTAGTCAAGAAATACTGGTTTTGTCTTTCCTTAGAGAAAGATGTCACTAAATTAGTTGGGGTTGAACCTACCATTACCTTTAAGAGGGGCAACAACATGAAGGAATTGCTTGAAAGGAAGCCCTTAGTAACAAGGACTAAGGGAGGCACTTCAAAATGTGGGGCATGTAGGCAGTGTGCTTTCATTAATACAGCAGATTCATTTTCAATGGGTTCACATACTTTCAGAATTTGCAATCGCTTCAACTGTAACAGTAGGCCTGTAGTTTATCTAGCACAGTGCAAACAATGGCCCCCCTTTTACATAGGGAAGACTGACAGACGTCTGAGGGATAGGGTATATGAGCATGGTTATGCGATTAATAACAGAAAGGATGAAAATGCCCTTGCAAAACATTGTGGCACTAATGTGGACCACAGCTTTGACTTTATGGTCATCGATCAAGTATGCCCTATCAATACTAATTTGCCCAATGAAAATTTACTCAGGTTACAATTAGAAAAGAAAGAGTTATGTTGGCAGTTACGTTTAGCAGCACATAGAGAACCTGGCCTTAAAGAATACTGTTCAATCATTTGTATTCTTAAATTGAACAGTTTATTTAGATAGGTACATGCTCTGTTAACATAACTACTTTGAGGGTCTCTATTACTGCAGCATCCTTTTGTAGTACTTTCTTGTAACACTTTATTGTAATTTTCCTCAACACCCCATTGGAATTGTACAATTTTTGAATATGGTGTAGTTGGGTGATTTACTTTAATAGCTTACCACATTCATACTTGTATTTAGGTATTGATTTGTCTAAATTCTAATCCAACATTTTATGAAACTTCATAATTAATAATTTAAATGTACATATGTAATATATTAATTCTTGTAATCATCATATATAACTTTCTTATGTATAGATGTTTTGTATAATTACAGGTTAGGTAGGCATTGGTAGTCTGAACTATGTATATATTTTTTGTTATAAGGCCATTAACAACTTAAACTGTTAAGCATGAAACATCATTAATGTACCTACACACGATATTTTATTTTTATTTTTATTTTTAATAATTCTTTAATTTATTTCAAACATTATATATATACTTTTTACATTATTAATGCACTATACAATCCTTTTGCTTTTTTGTCTTTGTATGTAGTATCTGTTCAGTTCTATACACATATCCAAGGCTGGACACTGAGTGTTTGCCGTACTTTTAAATGACGTACTATCTTTTAAATGATGTACTGTGTTTTTAAATTTATTCCTAGGAAGAAGAGTATTTAAGGTGAGACTGTTTGCAGCATTGCCGTAAGTCTGATGAAGTTCAGGCAGGGACCTGAACGAAAAACGCATGTTTTGGCGTTTCACGATACTGTTCTGTCTTTGGATTGTGGTACAGTTTCTATTAAACTATTGGATTTTACTACTTCGGAGTAGCGTGGCTTTCTACTGTTTTTGCCAAGGTTACCTCACCGCTTGTTTTTGTGAACTCTTTGGCACCCGCCAGCCAGGATACTATTGTGGCACTTCCTCCTATCTTTGTGGTTTGTGTTGCTGTTTAAAACCTTTCCTCAGTTCCTATCCATGTATATGCACAAACTGTCACCTTGTCATGCTAGTTGTGCTTGAGTATGCTAGAGGTGTAATATAACTACTATCCTGATCCCTTGGCAAACAGGTCTGGGTTGCACAGCCGCACAAAAAGTGGTTGACCAGGAAAAACTCCAAGAAAAGTAACAATAAACCTGGAAGGATGCTGCCTGGACTAGGACTACTGAGACTTGTACACATGCCTCTCAACCTCTTAGCGCAAGAAATCTGGACAAAGCCAGACATAATGGGGGAGACAAAGTCCCAGAAATAGGGATACTTTAAATATTGCTTTTTTAAACTTAGAAAGTTACTAGAAAAATAAAAAACAAAGCTGGTGGACCACTACGGGCAGTAACAAATAATTTATTGAAGCGCTTTTCGTCTGTTATGGCTGATGAAGTCTGTTCAATGTAACCGACGAAAAGCGCTTCAATAAATTATTTGTTACTGCCCATGGTGGTCCACTGGCTTTGTTTTTTATTTTTCTAGTCAGTTTGTATTTTTTTGTAAACTTAGAAAGTTGCTAGAATAACAGGATTTGTGTTAGCATGCATTTTCAGAAGGATATGAAGTCTGAAACTCAAATACATGTGATTATGTAATGACTTTAATCCTTAGATCATCCCAGCAATTTGTCAAAAAACACAATTTTTATGAGGAACAGACCAAAAATATTTGGCAAAAATCTGGACATTCTGTGAAATTCTGTACAGTTGAGAGATATGCAAGTTGGACACTGCATGGACTAGGACTACTGAGACTTGCAATGACATTACCTTCCAGTCGGTTTCTCAAATCATCTATGCTCAGAACATAGCTGTACAAACATAGCAGCTAAAGGCGGCATTTGCTCATATTTTATTCTCTTTACATTGCATCTAGACTGCAGTATTCACACATTAGAAAGTTGTGGGTGGTCCAAGGTCAGTGCACATCAGAGAATGAGACAGATGTTGTACAGATTGGCAGTGATTTCCCTCTCTCCAAAGTCCAGTGACTTTGGAGAGAGTGTAATAAAGTAGTGAGGATGTGAGGCAAAGCAGCCCTTATAAGAGGTGTAGGGAGGTTTGCCATCCCTGCAGAAAACACTTTTTGCTTGTGTCATATCTGCTCATCATATCACAAGTTAAACTACATGCATTATGAGAGTGTGCGAAATGTTGAACAAATAGAAATATTATTTGCTACAAAGAAGTGTGATTTATGATTCTTGTTATGTTAGCTACTCTCTTTCACTGCAGCACTTTCATGTAATTACTCATTAAAACAGGGGAAACTCTGTTCCTATTCAAAGGTGTGTTGCTATGAAATTTTTCATTTTTTTAATGAGACGCAAATGTCTACTTAGGCTCATAGGTTCATAGGTGTGTACTTGGCTAATGGCCCTGGAGCCTTTACAAGCCTAGCCCATAGAAGTGCCCTGGCATAGTGCCTCCTGACATTAGTTCCCAGTGCCTCTATCAAGTAGAGTCGCTGGAGTGATCCCTGGGGTGAACATTCTATTTCCCATCCACTCATCAAGATTTCTCTTGAAGAGGGCCAATGAGGTGCTCTGCTTGACATGTATAGGAAGTCTATTCCAGAGCATAGGCAGTCTCTGGGTTATGAACCTGGGTTATTTTGAGTTTTGCAAACCCACCAGATGTGCAGTAGCAAGCCCCACCCCAACCCCACTTGACACATAACACCACGGCCATGTCTGTAAACCTCCCACGTAATTGCTGATTCTGCTAGCTCATCCACATTAATATTTATAGCGTTCTGATGCCAGAAAATATCACAGTTGCTGACTATACATACAAAGTATAAGAAATACATAAAAAATACACAAAATATTGAAATAACCGAAGGGTGGGTTTCTGATCCTCAGAATAAGCAACTATCACAGGTGCGACCTGTCGATATTAATCAATGAAGTATACAATTATTTTCTAAGTGTAATCTTTAATGACTTGCCATTCATTTCCTAAGAATACAACAATACAGCAATATTTGAACAACGGACCAAAAATAAACAGCCCAAATTTTGACATTATGCAAAAAGTTGTAGAGTGGAGAGGTAAGCTTGCAAAACAAAAGACAGCCCTGAAGCACTTACGGTTCAGCTAGAAACCAAACACCACTGTCTTACACATGTAATACAACACCTGCAACACTTATTTACTGCAACACTTATTTACTGATTCCTTGACGATAAAATTATGGGACCTACTGTGTTTAATAAGTGGAAAAGTGTTTGGCCATGTATTTGTCTTGCTTTATGTATTTGTACTGGTACTGTATAATTTCATACTGTGCACTTACAGAATTATTGGCAAATAACCAGCATCTGGTGTGTCCAGCCACAATGGTCTACACACTGGATTTTATGACAACATTAATGAGACGTGCACTTTTGTCTTGCCTAAATAAATTCTTTCATGTATGATTATGGGAAAATGACATTCCACCATATTATATTGATTATTATTTTTAAACATCATTGTTCTGCTGTAAGGAGCTCTTCTTGGGAAATGATGCTTGTAAAACATTACTGATTAAATGTGAAAACAGCTGCTTCTGTTGTGTCAGAATGAATTTTCCTCATTTCTCATTTTATTTCATGTTATTTCTATTATGTAGGCAAAACAGAAAGACAGCTGAAATGTCACATATATGAGCATATGTATGATATTAGAACCCTTTATAAACATAAGCTTATTTATCAAGATAATAAAATCTTTGTTTTTTTTGTGGTGGAACAAGTGTTTCCAAATGTTAGGGGGTGGGTTTTGGGAGTTACAATTAGAGCATGCTGAATTAAAATGGCAACTTAGACTAGAAACTAACATTGATGGTATTCCACTGAACACAGAAGGCGTTATAAGAAATCTGGGAACACAGGTTGACAACAACCTCTCTTTTGACCACAACATTGCCAATGTGGTCAGAAAGTCCTTCTATGTGGCACATCTCATTACTAAGGGTTTTGCATCCAGGAAGAAAAAGGTCATTATATCCCTCCACTCTTCCCTCATTAGGCCAATGATCGAGTACAATGCCTCATTTGGCATGTACCTCACTAGACACCTGCAACAACTGGAGAGGCTGCAAAAGTACCTCACAAAGAGGATCCTAGGCCTTAAACATTTATCCTATATGGACAGACTCAAAAAACTCCAACTATTCTGTCTCATATCACCTACTTAGAGGTGATCTCTGCTTGACTTGTAAAGCCATGTATGACCCAGCTCTGTTAGAAATGCTACATCTAAAGAAATCTCAATCCCTCCACACCACACACTCCAGAGACCTCAACCTCATTACCACAATCAACAGAACATGCTGGAGAGACAGGTTCCTCACCCAGAGACTGCCCATGCTCTGGAATAGACTTCCCATACATGTCAAGCTGAGCACCCCACTGGCCCTCTTCAAGAGAAATCTTGAGTAGATGGGAAATAGAAAATTCACCCCAGGGATCCCTCCAGTGGCTCTGCTTGACAGAGGCACTGGAAACTAAGGTCGGGTGGCACGATGCCGGGGTAATCCTATGGGCTAGGCTTGTAAAAGCTCCAGGGCCATTAGCCTAGAACACACCTGTGAACCTATGAAACCATATTGACATATTTTTAGTTGCAAAGATTATACATAACTTTTAATCTTCTATACAGTCATTGTCAGTCAAACATTGCATAGCTCATTCAGTCCCTGCTGTCCCTTAAACATCATTCCTCCTATAAAACATTATTCTGCATGTATTGTTCCCACAATTTCCATTATTTATGAAGTTTGCTCCTACCCTTTCTAAAGATTCTACTTCAAAGTTCTTTTATCTCTGTTACTATATTCACTACTTCTAGTACGGTTGGTTTAAACTTTGATTTCCATTTTCTAGTAACTTCTCTTTTGGCAGCCACCAGAATTAAATTCAGCAGGCCTTACCATACCTAGGCAATTCTGATTCTGTATCACAGCTCAAAAAAAAAAATCCTTAGTTATACCAATTTGCTCATCCAGTATTTGTCACAGAGTAGTCTGTATGGAATTTGTAAACTTCCAAAAATATGTTCCTGCCAATATTTGGAATCTACCAGAGGAAAAATTCTTTGGAGTCTGGTTGGGGGTATTAAAATGCCCATCCAAATACTTCCAAACAAAGATTCTTAATCTTCTAGACTTTGTTTCATATTTGAGAAACATACATATATCCTCCCAATGTTTATTTGTGAACTGCGTATCCAGTCTCTCTTCCCAATTCTTTCTAACCTTTTCTTATTGATTCCTATAGTTATCATGTAATATTTTATATGCACTGCTAATTATCCCTTTTTTAACAGCAGCTTCTGTTCTAGATTCTACCAAAAAACTCAACCAGTGCTGGTCTTTCACTTAGGATCCCCTTATTCCTTACACTTTGCCTATACTCTGATGTCAGTCCATGATAAGGAAGGCAAAAGGAAGGTTATCTGTTGATACAAATACAAAATAAGACTGACTTCATTCCCAAATAATGAGAGTTTAACTAGATCTCTGATCAGATAGATTACTTCTATCTTGTTTTTTCACAGTTACTCTTACTTTTTAGCATTTTCTCCAATCTTTTAACACAGTTTAACTGGTCAAGTCTCTACTGTAATAAGTTTAGAGGAAGCAACTGAGCAAAGCCAGAGGTCTGGGGGCCACTAGGCTCCCACATTCATAGAGTTCTAGATGTTCTGAGGTGCATCATAGAACTTTTTATACACCCTTTTGATTTAGTGATAGCCTGAATAAAAATCATGAATAAGGAAAGCAATTCAGTCTTCTTTTTATTTTCAAGGAAATGTAAGTGTGCCAAAGGCTAAATGTTTAAAATTAAAAAAACAGTAGTTCCCAATATAATTAGAGGCCAAATGCTTGGCAAGATTTAATCCTGTTTGGGAATAGTGCCCGCCTACTTACAGCTCAAAAAACAAACAAAAAAAAAAACAAACAAAAAAACCTTCTTTGTACGCCTTTGGCAGTAAGACTGGGGTGAAAGTTAAAAAAATAAATGTCCAGAGGCATATGTTATACAGCTGAGGGTCTGTGGGAGAAAACCAGAGCACCTGGAGAAAACCTACACAATGACAGGGAGCATGTGCAGACTACATACAGATGGATTCACAGTCAAAAACTAAGAGACCCAAGCACTGTGACATGACAGCTCTACTCACTGCACAGCTGTGTCACTGATCAGTTACTATTAAACTCCATCTTCCCAGGTTATCACAGACAGACACTTATTATTTAGAATGCTGATATGGTCAACTTACTACTTTTAGCTACACTGCAATCCCTCCCTGACACACATTGTCAGTTTCATCATAGACAACCATACCGATCAGTTTTAACCACTTGCATGGTTTTGACTGTATACCTCAGAACTTTGATTGAGATGAAATGAAAGAATACACGCATAAATACCTAACACACAGGAATGTATCTTCTCAACTTACTGCTGTCAGAATAGTGTGCATGGCACACTGTGTGCTGTATTCTGACACTGTACAGTGTGCAGTGCAAACTGTGTGCTATATTCTGACAGTGTACAGTGTGCAGTGCAGTGCAGTGCACCCCTCACATACCTCTTAAACTCTTAGGTCAAGAATGAAGTAGAAAGTTAAACAGTAATGGGAGACAAAAGAGGAAAATCAGGGTCAACAGTGAGCTGAGAAGATACAGTCCTGTCTGTGCCTTTATATACTTAAAATGCTGTCAGAACAAGCTTTGGATTATCAAATGTTTCCTAATGTTATTATGTCTTGCACTTAAATATCTGTCATTATTTTGTAATCATAGTTATCACTGATTTGAAGAAAAACAAAACACAAACATTATAACAAGCATACCAAAATTTAATGCAAAATCAGAGATGTTCTGCAAAAAAACAGGAACAGTTAAGAGCATCTGCACACACACACACACACACACACACACACACACACACACACACACACACACACGCTTACACACACACACACACACACACACACACACACACACACACACACACACACACACACACACACACACACACACACACACACACACACACACACACACACACACACACACACACACACACACACACACACACACACACACACACACACACACACACAATGCCGCGGTGGTACGGCGGTAGCATTGTTACCTCACAGCAAGAGGTTCTCCCGTTCGATTCTCGGCTTGGCTTGGGAGTGCCTTCTGTGTGGAGTCTGCATGTCCTCCCCGTGGTTGGGTAGTGTTCGAAAGACATGCGTGCGTAAATGGGCGTGCCTTTGTTGAAGGTTGAGCGTCGAGCTGGCACTTCAGCATTTCATAAAAAATCTACTGCCAATCATTAGCGGACCGGAGTTCCACTGTGGTGACCCCTTACTGGGAAAAAGCCGAAAGACAAACAACAACATACATACGCACACAAAAATTGATGCCAGAATAGAGTATGCAAACCACTGCAATGCCCCCCAGACACACATACACTTCTCAGCCTTTGAGCTCAAGAATCAATTAGAAAAAAATAATGTGGGTTAAAGAACCAAATACCACCTTTATATGTTTAGAAAGTTGCTAGAATAACAGGCTTTACATTGACATGCTTTTTTTCTGAATCCTATGGTTGAAAATTCAGATAACTGCTATTATTTACTGACTACAATCCTTATTAATATCTTTCTATCTATAGCTGTCTATTATCTATATCTATCTATATCTATACCTGTCTATATTTATACCTGTCTATCTATCTATCTATCTATCTATCTATCTATCTATCTATCTATCTATCTATATGTATATTTATAAACTTTACAAGTACATATGTCTAAGACTCAAATGTCTGCTATTATTCACTCACTGCAGTCTTCACTGAGTCTGTGCTGTCTCATAAACTGCATTTATTTTAAACCTGTAACATTAGTGAAAGGAAACTGAGCTTTGGAATACTGTAAGTGCAAGCATGAAAACAGTTAAAGCCTTATTCATTGCACTTATACCATAAGCAGCTGCAGAAAGTTTATCTGACAGGACATTCTGCACACACCCCCACTCCCCAATCTACAATGAAGTTCCAGAGGCACTCTTAGCAAAAGAGACCAGCAGCTACAATGTAAATGAATTACTACCACTTGGAGGTGCAACAAGGTGGTTGGCTACAAAACACACTTAAATATTTAAATGTAACCTCAGAGCTTCCAGTGCAGCACACCTATGAATATGACCTCACAGCTTTAGCCAGGATGAAAGCATGACATTGTAGCCATAGCACGATACCAATGAGAAATAATTCTGGTAAACTATAGCAAACATTTACTTCTCTTATGCTGACAACTTAATAAAAAAGTGTTAAAGAAGTATTTAGGCCATTCGTGTAGTCATCATACTGAACAGAGAGAGGTTCACTGTAGTACCAAGATGAAAAGAACATAATGCAGGCTGTCAGATGTCAGCACTAAATGCATCTTAACTAAAGCCACTAGAACCTGTTTTTTGAAGTAATATATATTAGTGTCACCTCTGAGATTTCATTATAGTATTCACATGTAAAACATGTATAACACCCTAATGTCAAAGCATTCAGTACTTCACATGTCTGACTTTCCATTGCTTTAGCTGCTGGAAAGCTTAACATTGCAGCTATGGTATGTTGCAATAAAAAAAAAATATGTATATGTCTGTAGAAATACAAAGGATACGATTTTATCTCTGATGTACTGACAACTCAGTAAAGAAGTATTTTATACAATGGCTGCATACTGAGCAGAAGCTCAGTGCAGCATGCTGAATGAAAACAGAGTAGTATACAAAATGTCAGACTATGACAGTAAAGGCACATGAGCTAAAGCCACTGATGCCAGTTTTGAAAGGCTATATCTTTGTTCCTGTCAGAGATTTCAGTTTGAAAATTTCAAATAACAGTCCATTCAGCTACATAACAAAGCTGATATTACATTTCTATTCTCAGAGTTTTTAGTGCAGCACACCTTTAAATCTGACTCTTCACCTTTAGCAGATTTAAGGTGCAGTACAGTAGCCATGACAGGACATAGATGTAAGAAATATACTTTTCTTGTCTGGTGAAGTATAGAGGATTTTTTTACATCTAAAGTAATGAAAACTCAATAAAGATGTACTTTAGGTAATTATTATACTCAGTGTTCTGAGCAGAATTTCACCCACAACGAAAACTGAGTGTGATGCAAATGTCAGACTGCCACCAAAGGTTCATGAACTAAGCCACTGGGGCCTATCATTGAAATGCTATATCTTTGCCCCCTTTGAGAATTCATTACACAATTATCAGGAAATAACAACAAGGTTTTCAACTACAAAACACACATAAGATTGTAATTCTAACTTCAGAACTTCCAGTGCAGCACACCTCTGAATTTGATTACACAGCGTTAGCTAGTGGAAAGCATGGCACTGTAACCATGGAATGCAACAACTAAATAAATGTATTTTTCTGGTACAATATAAAATAATTTTTCTCATATAACAGGAATTTAGTACACTTATATTGTATACATTAGTTTTACTCAGCCTTTTCCATAGAGGTCAGACTATCTGAAACACTGAATTAGCTGTATATGAGAAGCCACATTTCATGTTCTCAATGGCAGTTCACAATAAAAAATTCAGGAGCTTGTAATAAGATAGGTAGAAAACACACACCTACTGTCCCAGTGGAATGTGCCCCTTCTGAGTAGGTACACTATCATTAGCCTTGAAAGAATCTCATAAACATAATGGTTATGTTGCTCTTTGACAAATACCATCCCCCAAAAGCCATAATAATAATCATTTAGAAGTGTGTCAAAAATGGTACCTAAATTCTGTATACTTCTAATGTTTCATTGAGAAGAAAACACAAAACATATTAGCCACAGCAACATGTTTTGACTTGCTGCTGTTAGACAATATACCAATCCCCCAAACAAGCTATATCATTTTTATACAATAGTGATCATGTAATGATATACCACGGTGGTACAGCGGTAGCATTGTTACCTCACAGCAAGAGGTTCTCCCATTCGATTCTTGCCTTGCCTTGGGAGTGCCTTCTGTGTGGAATCTGCATGTCCTCCCTGTGGTTGGGTAGTGTTTGAAAGACATATATGTGTAAATGGGTGTGCCTTCGTTGAAGGTTGGGCATCGAGCTGGCACCTCAGCGTTTCGTAAAAAAATCTACTGCCAATCATTAGTGGACCAGAGTTCTGCTGTGGTGACCCCTTACCGGGAAAAAGCCAAAAGACAAACAACAACAGTGATCATGTAATGATCCTCTACTTTAACTTGCAGCATACCTCCCCACATCCTACCGCAAAAATATATCCAGAAACAACCTCCTATTCTTGGACACAGATTTACACATTCTCTACCAGACTAAGCACATCAATGATTATTTTGCATGAATTATGCAACTGCCCTTTTCTTTCATCCACACATTGCCCAAGAACAGACAGCCACTGCTGGCAATCACCCTTGTTGGTAGTAAAATTAGAAAAACATTAAATGGCCAAAAACAAGGACATGAGAGATTTGAATCACCACTAGCTGAATACACACCTAAAAATAGTTGCGCTGTCTCTAGATTGTTTGCCCCTCAGCTCCTCTAACACATAGATTGTTTGCCCCTCAGCCCCTCTAACACATGCTAAGCAGTCAGATGTTATCATGCAAACAAAAAAAAAAAAAAAAACTACTAAATTACAGCACTGTCATATTCAGTTGTAACGTTCACTGTCACACAAATAGTAGTACATGACAGCACTGGTATTATCATGTTATATGCATGTGATGCCATCAATGATACAGCATATAAAGAGAATATTTAAGACAGAGTTAGGAGTAAATATGTGATTATGGGAACTGATAGTGAATGTGAAATATAACTAGTGCTGCTTACCTCTCAACTCTCCCTGATTTTGCAGAATGTTCCTGATGTTGTGTCATATTTTTGCCAGGCTATCATAACATTTTTGACTTCCTCACATATCCTGTGGATTACAGTCAATCAATAATTCCAGACATTATAATGCTTAGTGTTCAGAAAAATGAACATTGATGCAAAGTTTGGTGTTCTATTAATTTTTTTAAATGAATTAGAGCAATATTTAAACATTCTCCCTGATTTAGGGCCTTTATCCCCCAGTTACTTTGGCTGTGTCCAGAATTCTTTTGTGAGAAAGTTGAGGGGTATGTAGTACTACTGTCTGGACATCTGCAAGTGTTAACAGTGAAAACTGACCTTATAGTATGAACAGAGTGATATAGTACTGTCAGTGTGACTAGCAGTAGGATACCATGGGGCAATATGCACAGTGCTGTAGAGTAAAACTGCCTGTATGACCTTGGGAGTAATTTATAGGTTCATAGGTAGGTACTAGGCTATCGGCCCAAGGGCCTGAGTAAGCCTAGCCAACAAGTTTCCCTGGCTTATGCCACCCAAGAAAGTTAATTTCCTGTGCCCCTGTCGAGCAGAGCCACAGAAGTGATCCCCAGGGTGTACTTTCTATTTCCCATCTACTCATCAAGATTTTTCTTGAAGAGTGCTAATGAGGAATTTTGCTTGACATAGATGGTTAGCTTGTTCCACAGTATAGGAAGTCTCTGGGACAAGAATCTATCCCTCCAGCATGTCCTGTTTATTGTGGTGACAAGGTTTAGGTCCCTAGAGTGTGTGGCTCGGAGGGATTGGGATTTCTTTAGGTGTAGCATGTCCAACAGCTCCAGGTTTAACATAGCTTTATATGTTAGGCAGAGATCTTCTCGGAGTAGGCGATATGCTACAGAATAAAGCTGGAGTGTTTTGAGACAGTCAGTGTAGGGCAACTGTTTGAGGCCAGTAATTCTCTTTGTGAGGTACTTCTGTGACCTTTCCAGATGCTGCAGATGTCTTGTGAGGTACATTCCAAAAAGGGTGTTGTACTCTATAATGGGTCTAATGAGTGCCAAGTAGAGGGGAACAATGACATCTTTTTTTTCCTGGATGAGAACCCTTTTGTGATGAGGTGTGCCACATAGAAGGATTTCCTGACTACTGTGGTGATGTGATTCTCAAAGGAGAGACTACTGTCCACCTGGGTCCCAAGGTCTCTTATCACACATTCAGAGTTAAGTAGACTGCCGTTTATGTGGTAGTTCATGGGTACAGAGTTTTTACCAAAGGGGATGACAGTGCACTTTTTGGCATTGAGCTTGAGGCTATGCCTTTGACACCAGGCATCTGTCTTAGTGAGGCCCTTCTATAGGATGTCCACATCATTTTGGGACTCGACTATGTCTCCTAGTTTGCAGTCATCTGTGAACTTCATTAGTCAGAGGCCTTCTGTGTTAGCCTGTACTTCAGAGAAGTAGATACCAAACAGGAGAGGTCCCAGGACTGAACCCTGTGGTTCTCCACTTGTCACTGGTTTGAAGTCAGATATGGAGTCTGCAACTTTTACAGTGTGGGTTCTGTCAGTGAGCCAGTTGGCAACCCATCTTGTGACGTAGAGATTTATACCTAGTTTAGTGAGTTTAGCTATAATTTCAGAATGGGAGATGATGTTGAAAGCCTTGGTGAGGTCAAGATAGGCTGTGTGAACCACCTTACCCTCATCTACGGATTTTGTGACTGCCTCAAAGAAGTTGATCAGGTTCAGAAGGCATGATCTTCCTTTCACAAACCTGGACTGGGTGGGGACCAGAGTTTGGAGGTTACCAATGTCTTTGCTTATGAGTTCCATGATGATATGTTCCATGGCCTTGCAGACCAGGCTCGTCAGGCTAATAGGGTGATAGTTCCCAGGATCAGTGGTGGCTCCCTCTTTGTGGAATAGGATACCTGTTGCTGTGTGCCATTCAGTGAGCACAAATCCTGATGTGAGACTATGATTGAACATGGTGCTTAGGTGGGGAGCCAGTTCATTCTGAAGTTCATGTAAAACACAGCCTGGGATGTTGTCTGGTCCCATGGATGCTGTGTTTTTGGTTTTACAGAGTGCAGTTTTTACCTGCATAGATGTGATTACAGGGACTCTGCATTCTTCCTGTATAGATATGGGCCCTTTAGGGGGTGAGAGGGGGGTAAAGTTAGCACTGACCTTATCTGCCAGGATGTTGGTAATAGTTGGTTCTGTAGTTTTCATGCTGTTGTGGTGTAACTCAGAGCAGATCTGGGTGTTGCCATTGAGATTCTTGACATAGCTATAGAATGCTTTGTGGTTGCCCTTAGAATCAGTGGCAATTTTGTTTTCATAGCTAACTTTGGAGGATCTTACAAGGGATCTCAGCTTCTTACTGAGGCTGACCAGAGAGCTCCTCCACTCATGGGATTTTACTCTCTTTTGCAACAGTTTCTTCCTTCTGTTGTAGAGTTTGTTTATGGCAGGGGACCACCAGATTGGCTTACTTTTTTTGGAGGATAGCATCTTGGTTCTGTTTGGGATAGCACGATCCATGCACTTATGTAAGTGATTATAGAGTGCATTTGTGTAGGATTCAGTAGTCGTAACTGTATTGTCCATCTGCATGGGTGTCATGAAGTTTGCCACTTCTGTCCTAAGAAGCATGAAGTTGGCTTTGGAGAAAATTTTTACCGTGGTTTCCTTAATGATGGGTGGGGGCAGAATGCGGATATCTAGGGTGATTAGCTTATGGTCAGATCTGACCAACGAGGAGTTGACTTCAGGTGTGGAACACCGGTCACTCATGTTGGTAATGACTAGGTCTAGGATATTGTTGCCCCTGGTGGGGGTGTGGGTAAGTTGATCCAGGACAATGGAATTTATGAATTCCAGAAAGCATTGAGTGAAGGAGTTGGCACATGAGTAGTTTCCCAAGTTAATGGTGGGGTAGTTGAAATCACCCATTATTAGGGTGTTTGGTTGAACCCTAATATTTTCCAGTATATCAAGAACAGAGGAGTGAGAATCCTGGGGCATGGTGAGGGATCTGTAGCAAGCTACAATTTGGATTGCAGTTTTGCCCAGAGTTAGTTGAACTTGGATAACTTCGGATGCATTATGTTGCGCAACTAGCTTGGAGGGGTGGATATCCTTAATGAATATGGACACACCTCTGGCTTTGGTGTTCTGGTCCAGGTTAGATGGCTAAAAGTGTGGTATGAGTTGTAGCCTGGTAATGCAGGGGTGCTCTCTAGAGACTTGAACCGGGTCTCAGTCACTGCACAGATATCGAAGTTCTCCATTTTAAGGAGTGCCTCGAGTGAGTGCATTTTGAGATTTAGACTTCTAGCATTGAGTAGCATTACCCTCAGTTTTTGCTTGCCTGTTCCTGTTATGGTGGTGAATTTGTCATTAGAACCTTGCCTAAAAAAGGCACTATAGGGGCAGCAAGAGCCTTAGCCAGTATCCAGAATCCCAGGCACGACAGGTACAGGCCATCTCTGACAAAGCATCATGGTCTGTCGACCATGTTGTCCCAGGCAGACAGATACTGGATCCCCTTAGAATGACACCAGAAGCTTAGTCAATTGTTGAAGTCAATCATTTTGTCCTTGTACTGCAGTATCATTCTGGACGATGGCAGGATTCTACTCAGGGCTAGGGTCATACCTGCCTGGGCTACAAGATCGGAGAGCTCTTCCATGTCTCTTTTCATGTAGTCCAGGGAGATACATCTCAGGTCATTCACACCAACATGGACAATGACAGGGTCATATTTGTACTTGTTGTGGAGTGACCTGAGTGCATGGGTTATGTGGAGGATCCTGGCACCTGACAGGCAGCTGACAGTAACCTTCTCTTTGCTTAGCCTGGTGAGTGGGACATCAGTGTGCCTGACTATAGAATCACCTATGACTAGTGTGTTGGGTATGTTGCTTTGCCATATGGGCTGTGGTTTATTGGCACACTGAGTCTGCGGGCTATGTGTCATTTGGGTTGTGTTGGGGGGGTGGAGGTTGCTTGCGTTTCTGCTTTGGAGGTCTCTGTTGCTTGAGCAGGTTATTATTGAGAGCCTCCACAAATGTTTTTATGTTTCTATGTGTGTATTTTGGTGGTGTAGGTTTAGTGAGACTATGTGATGAGTGTGGTGTGGTGCAAGTGTTTACCTTCACCTCTTGACTGTCAAGTTCAGTCTTAGTTGGAGAGCGCTTTACCTCCAGTTTGGCTAGATAAATGCATCTCTCACAGGTTGTGGTGTTGGGTGGTAGGAGGAGAGGGTTGTCTGTGTACATGAGGCAATTGCTACATTGCCTCAAGATGCCCAGATTCATCAGATAGACAGGAGAGAACACTGGGAGCTGACCCTTGGACATGCCTGAATAAAAAACTACTTTCCTCTAGACAAGTGAGGAAAGTGAGTATAAGAGCTGTTTTTCTCTAAGCAAGTGAGGAAAGTAAGTACAAAAACTGTTTTCCTCTAGGTAAGGAGGAAGGTTGAGTGCTGTAGTAATTTGTAGCGTATTTAGTGCTAACAACAAGTTCTGAACAGGTGCTGAGCATGAATAAGCAAATTCAAGTGCTAAAACTAAGAATCTATACCTGGATCTTGTGGTAGATAGGTTACCTAGGGCTTACCACTCCCACTGATAAGCTAGAGCATGCTCTTATAGGGTAGGGCTTGTGGCCTGCACAGGTAAGCAGATTTGTTCCATTGGAGCAAGGGGATGACTTAAACCATTGCAATACTATGGCTGGCCACAGGAACAATGCAATGAAAAAACAAGATGTTGACAGGAAGTGTAATGTACATTATTAGAAAACAGCATCAGTACAATGGTATTATGACTAGCCCAGGGTTGCCAGATGTCCCTATTTGGGCGGGACTGTCCCGAGATCAGTAGCCTGATCCCGAGTCCCGCCCTGCCGGTTTAAATCCCGGCCAGCCTCCACTTTGTTTGTTTTTTTTTTTTTTTTTGATTGACCCGTATACCTGGCATACGCGCCAATCAAAAATTTCTAAACACGGAGCTTCTTGTGTTCCGCATTAAACATGAGAAGCTCCGTGTTTAGCGATTTTTGATTGGCCCATATGCCGGTATACGGGCCAATCAAAAATCGCTAAACACGGAGATTCTCGTGTTTAATGCGGAACTGCAATGCATTAAACACGAGAAGCTCCGTGTTTATTGCAGGCAGAGTGAGCTCAGTTCTTTAATGCAGAACTGTGTTGCCGCTGAAGACCTTTTTTTTTTTTTTTTTTTTTTTTGGTCTTCACTTTGACTTTTTTTTTGTCCCTACCTGCGTTGCTGGAAATCTGGCAACCCTGGACTAGCCCATCCTTCCAAACATAGTACAAGCAGGAGAGTAACAACACAGATGCTGTTATGATGCCATAAGCATGATATCCTACTGATTTTGAGCTAATTGATGATTACTAGAATAGAGATAGAAGGGAAGATAGACAGTGGAACAGGTTAATAGCTTTAAGTATCTGGGAGGGGTGGCTGAAGAGAAGGGAAGTCTGAATGAAGAAGTCAAAGCCAGAGTCAGAGGGGCTGCAGCAAACTGGCATAGAGTCTCAGGTGTAGTGTATGAGAGAAGAAATCCAAAAGCTGAAAAGTAAGGTGTACAAGACAGTGGTGGGACCAGTACTACTGTATGGCACAGAAACCTGGGCAGAAAAGGCAGAGCAGATGAAAGTAGCTAGAGGTGATGGAAATGAAGTGCCTGAGAAGGGTGGTAGGTTGCACACTGTAGGGCAGATTAAGAAATGAGGACATAAGAGCAGAATCCAAAGTAGCTCCAGGTGCAGAAAAGATCAAACAGAACAGATTATGGTAGTTTGCACATATGTGCACTAAAGCAGAAGAATATCTGGTGAAGAAGATTTGGGAGACAGGAAGAAGGTAAGAGGAAACAAAGACATCCAGCAAAGAGGTGGCTGGATTGTGAGAGAGAAGATCTGCAGCAGTCAGGTGTGAGTGTGGAAGAAGGCAGGAATGTATTATTGAATCGAGAGAGATGGCGACGGTTAACACAGTACCCCGACCCCATGTAGAAAATGGGAAAAGGGGGCTGATGATGATCAAGGTTAGTAGAATGCTTAAGACTACACATGAAGAACAGTATTTTGCCCCTTTATTAGTAGTATAAGGAGCAGAATAATGCAAAAGGTGAAGTGTTGCCACATGGAAAATGTACTGTAAGTCTTGTACAAACTGCAGCTGTGAAAATATGTGGTATGTATACATCTGAACCCCTGAGCATGCTGTTGTTGGTGTGTCTTAATGAAAAGAAAGCATTCAATAGATTCAGTTGGGATGTTATGAGTAGGGCAATGGTAACATCTGCATTTCCTGACAGAGTAATAGCATTAATAAGGAGGACATATGAAGGGGTTTGAGCCAAAGTTTAAGGTGTGAGTGTTCCTCTCTGCCAGGCTGTGTTTGAAGAGGAACAAGGCAGGGAAATCTTATTTCCCATTTCCTATTTTCTAATATTTACAGCCATTTTTACAGAAAATAAGTGTCTCACAAATTCAAGGATATAACTGGTATGGTAATCAAATGAAATTAGCTTCATTTACTGATTACATTATTTTGTACTTGATAAATCTAGAAAAGGATAATTCAATATGGTGAAATATTTTAGAACAAAGGCTACAGCAGTAAATGTACCCATAAATTCATTTGTTCAGTAATACCCATATTTGTGGGGATGATAAGATGAAGAACTTAGAAGTCTGTTATAACAACTAACAATATGTAGGAAGAGACTAAACAAAAAGATAATACAGACACTGAGAATTTTCACGGTCTTGCATATGGATATAAACGGTAAAATACAAGCAATAAATATGGTTTTAGTCCCTTTAGCTTTATATATAGATCAGCCATATTTTTATCAAGCAGAGGAGAAATTGTGGATGGTATTAATTAAGTAATTAATAGACTTGAAGAAATGTATTTGGGAAGGAAGTGGGAAAGAGTTTAGTGGGATAAGTCAGTTCTCCCCATAGCACAAGGTAGTTTAGGGTTATTAGATCTGAAAGGAAATTTTTGAGCTGCACAATTAAGATTTTCCTTAGTTTTTTGCTTCCTGTACCTTGGTTCCACTGCTAACTTTCCAGTAAATTACAACCCCATCTTGCCTATTTTCTTTACATCTACTTACACTTATCCCTATTGGTAAATCCATTTTCTCTTTCCTAGTCCTGTGTTAGCTTATTTCTTAGAATACTTTGTGCTACTTTATGAATGTAATACTCTGTATTGTTGCTGTTATTCTTATTAAGGATCTACATCCAAAATCGCACTCTCTCCTTATTTCTCAGACTACCCAGTGTTTCATTATCATCTCTTTCCACTTTGATTCATAACCTTATGCTTGACTTATGATGACTTCATAGAATTTTTCCACAGGTAGATAACAAATGCTGGAGGTGTGATAGTAAAGAGGCAGGTCATTTGGAACATTTTTGTGGAATGTAATAATTTGGCAGATGTTAAAAATTCTCTACAAAGTACTTTCTCAGAAATAGTGAGGGAGCAAATGGTAGTAGCTAAAGAAAAGATTCTTTTGTGAATTACCTAGACATGTAAGACCTTACTAAGTTTAATGCTATTGACTGCCCAAAAAAGCAATTACTAGAAAATGGAAACCAAAATCTAAACCAACTGTAATTGAAGCAGATGAAATAACCAGATATGGGATTTTTAGAAAATGGAAGGAGCAAACTATATGGAAAAATATAATTCATGGGAATAATATATGCAGAATAATATTCAGGAGGAGGAGTCAAGTTTAAACAGAAGGCATGGATTAAATTTAACAATTTATGTAGTGTTGGAGTGAATCAAAAATGTCTGTCTATTCATCTATCTATCTATACTGCATGAAAAAAAGTGGTGGACAGTATTATTATTAATATGGCCTGTTTTCTTTTCTATTAATATATGTGTATCTGGGTCATTTTTTTAATGTGATGATTTAATAAGAATGTTAAAAAAGAATAATTCACAACAGTTCCTGTATTTTGCACTTCCAAGTGTAGAAACTAGTTTCTATATATTAGACAAATAATTATATTCTCTGCTCGTTTGTATATATTGTTAATTAACCTTTAAGTTAAAAATTGGCGTTTTGAAAGAATTCACTGACTAGCCTTGTGAAAAAAAATTATTTTTCACTTTTTGCTTAGCACATTCTAGAGTTAAAAAGCTGGGAAAATAGATATTTGATTTCGTCACTAATTTCTCCCCTGTATTTATGTCCCGTTTTATAAAAACTACAGTTGTGTCAAAACTAGCTTTTATTTCCCATCTAAGAATAAACTGCTGTCACTCTTACAGATTGTTGAAGAAGACACAGAGTACAGGATCTGAACATCTCTTAAACATTTTCTTCCCTGTCTTGAGTGTATCAGTTCGACTCTTGTGAATTTCCACTTAGATAAGTCAGACACCTGCATTCTGCTAAAACACCTACTTATAAAAAATCCCAATGTGTTTCACTTTGTTTTAATTTGTTTAAAATGTTTACTTTGCAGAAATTAAGAAAAACACTACCTGTGACTAAATCCATATTATTTTAGTCTATTCTTGTAACATTCATAATGTGTAGTACTTATGAAGAAAACAATGGTAATAGATTTATGAATAACTCCATAGATCTTCTTCTTCTTCTTTCTGCTGCTCCCATTAGGGGTCGCCACAGCAGATTAACTGTTTCCATTTCTTCCTGTCCTCTGCATCTTGCTCTGTCACACCAACCACCTGCATGTCCTCTCTCACCACATCCATAAACCTTATCTTAGGCCTTCCTTTTTTCCTGTTACCTGGCAGCTTCATCCTTAGCATCTTTTTCCCAATATACTCTGCATCCCTCCTCAGCACATGTCCAAACCAATGTAATCTTGCCTCTCTGGCTTTGTCTCCAAACCTTCCAACCTGGGATGACCCTCTAATATACTTATTCCTAATCCTGTCCATCCTCATCACACCCTATGCAAATCTTAACATCTTTAACTCTGCCACGTCAAGCTCTGACTCCTACCTTTTTTTCAGTGCCACTGTCTCCAACCCATATAACATAGTTGGTCTCATTACCCTCTTGTAGACCTTCCCTTTCACTCTTACTGGTACTCATCTGTCACAAATCACTCTTGACACTCTTCTCCACCCACTCCACCCTGCCTGTACTCTCTTCTTCACCTCTCTTCCACACTCACCATTACTCTGTACTGTTGATCCCAAGTACTTAAATTCATCCACCTTCACCACCTCTACTCCCTGCATCCTCACCATTCCTCTATCCTTCCTCTCATTCCCACACATATATTCTGTCTTAGTCCTGCTGACCTTCATTCCTCTTCTCTCTAGAGCATATCTCCACCTCTCCAGGGTCTCCACCACCTGTTCTCTACACTCACTACAGATCACAATGTCATCTGCAAACATCATAGTCCACAGGGACTCCTGTCTGATCTCATCTGTCAACCTGTCCATCACCATCGCAAATAAGAAATGGCTCAGAGCTGATCCTTAAACGCATCCGCCACTCCCACCGCAGACCTCACCGCTATCACACTACCCTCGTATATATCCTGTACCACTCTTACATACTTCTCTGACACTCCCGACTTCCTCATGCAATACCACAACTCCTCTCTAGGCATCCTGTCATATGCTTTCTCTAAATCCACAAAGACACAATGCAACTCCTTCTGACCTTCTCTGTACTTCTCCATCAACACTCTCAGAGCAAAAAATACATCTGTAGTGCTCTTTCCTGGCATGAAACCATACTGCTGATCACTAATCATCACCTCCCTTCTTAACCTAGCTTCCACTACTCCTTCCCATAACTTCATGCTGTGACTGATCAGTTTAATCCCTCTGTAGTTACTACAGCTCTGCACATCACCCTTATTCTTAAAAATCAGTACCAAAACACTTTTTCTCTATTCCTCAGGCATCCTCTCACTTTCCAAGATTTCGTTAAACAATCTAGTTAAAAACTCCACTGCCATTTCACCTAATCACCTCCATGGTTCCACAGGTATGTCATCTGGACCAACAGCCTTTCCGTTCTTCATCCTCTTCATAGCTATCCTTACTTCCCGCTTGCTAATCCACTGCACTTCATGATTCACTATCTGCACATCATCCAATCTTCTCTCCCTCTCATTTTCTTCATTCATCAACCCCTCAAAGTACTCTTTCCATCTGCTCAACACACACTCCTCACTTGTGAGTACATTTCCCTCATTGTCCTTTATGAAAAGAGACATGGAAGAGCTCTCGGATCATGTGGCCCAGGCAGGTATGACCCTAGCCCTGAGTAGCATCCTGCCTTTGCCCAGAATGATACCACAATATAAGGATAAAATGATTGACTTCAACAACTGGCTAAGCTTATGGTGTCATTCAAAGGGGATCCAGTATCTGTCTGCCTGGGATGACATGATTGACAGACCACAATGCTTTGCCAGAGATGGTCTGCACCTGTCGCCCCTGGAATTCAGGTTACTGGCTAAGGCTCTTGCCACCCCTATAGTGCCTTTTTTAGGCAAACTTCAAAGGACAAAACCACCACCGTAACAGGTACAAGCATGCAAAATCTGAAGGTAATGCTACTTAATGCTAGAAGTCTAAACCTCAAAATGCACTCTCTCGAGGCACTCCTAAAAATGGAGAACATCGATATCTGTGCAGTAACTGAGACTTGGTTCAAGGCTCCAGAGAGCACCCCTGCAATACCAGGCTACAACTCTTACCACACTTTTCGGCCACCAAACCAGGACCAAAACACTAAAGGTGGAGGAGTGTCAATATTCACCAAGGATATTCACACCACCAGGCTAGTTGGCCAACACAATGTGTCTGAAATTCTCCAAGTGCAACTAACACTAGGTAAGACTGCAATCCAAATTGTAGCTTGCTACAGATCCCCCGCCATACCCCAAGATTCTCACTACACCTTTTTAAACATACTGGAAAATATTAAGATAGAACCAAACACCCTAATACTGGGTGATTTTAACTACCCTGCCATTAACTGGGAAAACTACTCATGTCCCAACACCTTTCGTAACGGTTCTTGGAATTCATAAATTCCAACGCCCTGGATCAACTAATCCATAGTCCCACCAGGGGCTCCAATATCCTAGACCTGGTCATTACCAACATGGCAAATCAATGCTCCATACCTATGGTCACCCCTTGTTAGTCAGGTCTGACCATAAGCTAATCACCCTTGACATCCACATCCCACCCCACTCCCCAGTAAGGAAACCATCATAAAAAACTTCTCCAAATCCAACTTCATGCTCCTCAAGTCAGAAGTGACAAACTTCATGACACCCATGCAGACGGAAACTGAAAGTTCAACTGCTGAATCCTACACTAAGGCACTGTACGAGCACATCCACTCATGCATGAATCGTGCCATCCCAAATAGAACCAAAATGCTCTCATCCAAAAAAAGGAAGCCAATCTGGTGGTCCCCTGCCATAAACAAACTTTACAACAAAAGGAAGAAACTTTTGCAGAAAAGAGGAAAATCCCAGGATGCAAAAAACTTCCTTACTAGCCTCAGTAAGAAACTGAGATGCCTCATAAAATCCTCCAAAGCTAGTTATGAAAATAAAATTGCCAAAGATTCCAAAGACAACCACAAAGCATTCTATAACTATGTCAAGAATCTAAATGGCAATGCTCAGATCTGCTCTGAGCTAAAACAGAATGGCAATAAATATACTGATCCAAAGGATATTGCCAATATCCTGGCAGATCGATTCAGTGCCAACTTCACCCCCTCTCACCCCCTAAATGGCCCATCTCAATACCGGAAGATTGCCAAATTCCAGTAATAACAGCCACACAGGTACAAAACGCACTCTCTAAAGCCAAGAATACAGCATCCATGGGACCAGATGACATCCCAGGCTGTGTACTACATGAACTACAATATGAACTGGCACCTCACCTAAGTGTCATGTTTAATCATAGCCTCACCTCAGGTTTCGTGCCCACTGAGTGGCGCAGAGCTACAGTTATCCCAATCCACAAGGGGGGATCCACCTTGGATCCCAGAAACTACCGTCCCATCAGTCTGACAAGCCTTATCTGCAAGGCCATGGAGCGTATTATCATGGAACTTATAAACAAAGACATTGGCAACCTTCAAACACTGGACCCCACCCAGTTTGGGTTTGTGAAGGACCGATCTTGTCTCCCGAACCTGATTGACTTCTTTGAATCAGTCTCCAGAGCCATGAACAAGGTTAAGGTGGTCCACACAGCCTATCTAGACCTTGCCAAGGCCTTTGACACCATCCCCCACTCTGGAATCATAGATAAACTTACTAAGTTGGGTATTAATCCCTATGTCACCCAATGGGTTGCTAAATGGCTTACTGATAGAACCCACAATGTAAAAGTAGCCGACTCCAAATCCAGCTCCAGACAAGTGACAAGTGGAGTACCTCAGGGTTCAGTCCTGGGGCCACTCTTGTTTGGCATCTACTTCTCTGAAGTACAGGTCAACACTAAGGGACTCTGGCTAACAAAGTTTGCAGATGCCTGCAAACTGGGAGCCATTATTGAATCCCCAAATGATGTGGATACTCTACAAAAGGGCCTTACAGAAACAGATGCTTGGTGCCAGAGCCATGGGCTCAAGCTCAATGCCAAGAAATGTATTGTTATCCCCTTTGGGAAAAAACATGTATCCATGAATTACCATATAGGTGGCAGTACACTAAACACAGAAAGTGTGATAAGAGACTTAGAGACACAGGTGGACAGTGGTCTCACCTTCTTTAACCACATCGCCACAACAGTCAGGAAATCCTTCTATGTGGCACACCTCATCACGAAGGGCTTTTCATCCAGAACAAAAGGAGGTCATTGTCCCACTGTACTCATCCCTCATTAGACCCATTATAGAATACAACACCCCATTTGGTATGTACCTCTCAAGACATCTGCAACAACTGGAAAGGCCTCAGAAATACCTCACTAAAAGAATCACAGGCCTAAAGCAGATGCCCTATGCTGACCGCCTTAAAAAACTTCAGCTATACTCTGTCGCATATCGTCTACTCAGAGGCGATCTCTGCTTAACATACAAGGCCATGTCAAACCCAGAGCTGTTGGACATACTACACTTAAAGAAATCCCAATCCCTCAGAGCTACACGCTCCAGGGATCTAAACCTTGTCATCACAATAAACAAAACATGCTGGAGGGATAGGTTCCTGACCCAGAGACTCCCCAGACTCTGGAATAGATTGCCCATACATGTCAAGCAGAGTGCCTCTTTGGACCTCTTCAAGAGGAACCTTGATGATTGGATGGGAGAAAGGAAATTCACCCCAGGGATCACGTCAGTCGCCCTGCTAGACAGGGGTCCAGGAAAGTAAATAATGTGGGAAGAAATAGCCAGGGAATTGTTATGGCTAGGCTTGTATAGGCCCTAGGGCTGATAGCCTAGTACCAACCTATGAACCTATGAACCTATGAACCCTTACCTGCTACACATCTTTACTAGCTCAGTCCCTCTGTCTAGCCAATCAGTACAGGTCCTTTTCTCCCTCCTTAGTGTACAACCTTTTCTACAACTTTTCATACGCCTTATCCTTAGCCTTCGCCACCTCCCTCTTTGCCATGCACCTCATCTCCTTATACTCTTGTCAACTTTCTTCATCTCTTTGACAATCCCACTTCTTCTTCGCCAACCTCTTTCTCTGTATACTCTCCTGTACTTCTTCATTCCACCACCAGGTCTCCTTGTCCTCCTTTCTCTTTCCAGATGTCACACCAAGCACCTTTCTAGCCATATCTCTTACTAGCTCTGCTGTAGTTACCCAATAACTCCATAGACATGGTACACAAATCCATATATATAAATTTGTTTACGAGGTGCCAAACCCCCTGACATAATCTGCAACTGATGGTAAGACTGTTTAATTTTGGGGAATATAATCAATGAGAACAAAAAACTCCGAACAAAATAGTAAAAAGGTCACTCCAACAAAACATTCAGTAAAAACTGCAAGAAAAAAACAAACCAAGCTAGAGCCTTCACTGTGTAAAACCTTAAATTTCCTGTAGTGGAAGCACATAAGGTATATGCAAATGACCCTTAAGGACATATCAGGGTTTCTGCTACATGTCTTCTGAATGTTCATCACTTTTTGCTTTTTTATGTCTTTATAGATACATTCAGGTCACTAAAGCCAAACCGCTATGTGCCAACAAGATGGACTGGGAGTATTACATCCCTGTTTCGATGTGACATAGTGGGAGTATAACTTCCCTTTCCCTTTCCTACTGTTATAGATTGGGAGCATAAACTCTCTAACTGCATTTGACAGAGTGGGAGCATAACCTCCCTAGCGCTATGTGAATGAGAAGGAGTATAATCAACTTATCCCTAAGTGAGAGATTGGAAGGACAACCTCTGTATCCCTATGTAACAGAGTGGGAATATGTCCTCCTTATCCATTGAGTCTGTGCTCCCCAGAACACAGTCCAGCATTTTTAACTGCTATTACATGAGTGACACATTTCTAATGCTAAAGTGCTTTTAAAGTGAAAACCTACAATACAAACAAACTGCAACATAAGTTAACATCTTAATTATATAAATCAGCAGTTGTTCTAAGCAGTGAATGTCACATATATTGGTTAAAGCAATAAAAGATCACTGAAAAGTAAATTTATTATTTATTTTATTCATTGGAGTTTGTTTACTGGAATAGTCCAGTTAGACATGGACTGGCCCTGTTTAGCTGAGACCTGGGGAGATAAACCCTGTAGATCAATGTGTGTGTGTGTGTGTGTGTGTGTGTGTGTGTGTGTGTGTGTGTGTGTGTGTCTGTGTGTGCACCTTTAAGAAGCTATCCAAAAGCTTGCACAAGTGTATAAATACTGAGGATGTGCGAGCCTGACTGCCATTCTATAGTAAACTGTTGAGATGTAAGCATGCATTTATGTAAGTTCTGTTTGTTAATGAGTTAGTTTATATTTTATGATGCTGTTATCCATCCTGATGAGTTTTATGTATTAAAGCATCTAAACAAAATACCCTGCCTGCTTGTCATCTGTGTTAGAGAGGGACAAGCAACATGATGTCAGAAGAGGCATGTTTAAAGGGCATGGTGTTAAAGGAGGCATGGCCAAAATGACTTGTTGCCAGAAAGAACTCCAGTTTCTTCAATTTGAGTCTGAGAGGCACCCGGTTGGTATTGGAGGAATATAGAGGCATGGATCATCCTTACTGCACATATAATTTGCAAAATAGGTCAGAAATGAATTTCAGATGTTAAAACTTGCTCAAATAATTTCTTATTCACAAAATATGAAATGAGGCATACAGAATTCTCTAAATGATATTCAATGAATTCAAATGATATGTTCGAAACTGATAACAAATATTCAAATTACTTTGGAAAATGTCTGAAATAAAGTCTGAATTCCATAAAATAAATAAAATAAGAGGAAACAATTGCATTTTCACTAAGCACATATTTTTTGTATTAATTAAAGATATACGGGTTATCAGAAATGTATAAAGTGTTTGCATGTTTGTGCAGTAAACAGTAAAGTTATTTCACAAAATACAGCCATTTCAGAGCATATTTCACAAAGTACAGTATTTCAAAGAGTTTATTGTGCATTTGAATGTTATTAAAAACTCACGGAACAGTTTGTTCTTACATAATTACCAGGGCCATATTTTCAGTGTGTTTATGCATATTTTGGTATGGCAGATGGATTTAGAAAAACCAGTGTACTTGTGTTTGACAATAATATTGCAGGGAACTGGAGAGTGTTTGAGCAAGAGTGTGACATTTTCATACAGGTTGCATTTCCTGATAAAGATGACTACAAAGACATTTATTTTGCTTAATTTAGCTGGGTCAGAGCCATTGAAAGAGAGTGTTCATTTGTGTATACACCTGCTATTTATGCAGGAGAGGGGGAAACCTTCATATTGTTGTACCGACTGAGTCAAGGGAGGACCCTGAGTGCTTCAAAATGTCAATTTAGAGAAATGTTTAACCCTCAGACAAATGTTACAATGGAATGGCACTTAATTCATACAAGGGATCAAAAGCCTGGTGAAACTTTTGCAGCATATATAACTGACTTGAAGTTGAGAAATAAGGCTAAAACATGCATATTTGGTGATTTAAGGGATGGGTTGATAAAAGACAGACTTGTGTGTGGTATTAAGGATAATGCTGTGAGAAAGATTTTGCTTTGTGACAGTGATTTAACTTTGAATAAGGCCATTGATTTGTCAGATATATGAGCTCACAGAAAAGTACACAGATATGCTTACAAACAAGTGATCATGCTTCCAGTAACTTCTAGAGCTCATGTTGATATTATGCAGGACATGGTTAAAAGAAGCAGGCCCGGGCACATGACAGCAACTGTAGCCCCTGAAGCATCCACGGGTAAATCCCAGAGCTTTCCATCAAATTCAGTCTCAGTGAAACATAAACGTGAGTCAGCAAACTCAGAGCATGGGCCCCACCCAGTTTCATTGCCAACTGTTGTAATTATGGTGGAAATCATGAAACTAAAAGGGAAAAATGTTTAGCTTTTGGTCAGCAATGCCACAAAGGCAATAAATGGAATAATTTCCAGAAGTTTTGTAAATCAAAATGCCCACATTCTTTTATTAAAAGGGAACATTTCAAGAAACAAGTTGATCAATTAGAAAGCTGCAACCCTACTCTTTATGTTTATGGTGTGTCAGTGCTTTATGAAACAGTTAATGCAGTAGAGTTGAGGGCAAAGAATGAAGTATTTTGTACTGTTCGGAAAAATGGAAAATCCATAGAGCTCAAACTTAACCCAGGTTCCAAGTGCAATGTTATGTCAGTGTAAACATTTGCTAGAGTGTGATGGTGAAAGACTTGATTTGGCAAAGTGTGTGAAGCTTGTTGCTTATGGTGGTGAAGAAATTCAGACTGAAGGCTCAGTAGTGCTTTTATGTTACTCTGCTGGGAGATGTTACGACTTATTATTTTATGTGGTCAAGAGGCATGTCCAGTCATTATTAGGGCTCAGAGACAGTTTAAAAATGGGACTGCTTTCATTTAATAAGGAAGTCTGTTAAGTTAGCTTAAAAGACTACTACTCTAATTTCACCCAGTATATTTTTTCTACTTATGTTGACCTTTTTGTAGACAAATTAGAGAAGCTTCCAGTTGTGTACTCCATGAAGTTAGATATAGATGTCAGTCCAGTTATCAGGCCAGCTCAAAAAGTTCCAATAGCCATGCAGGACAGAGTCAAAGCTGAACTAGATAAAATGGTCCGACAAGGTGTGATTTGTCCAGTAGGTTCATCAACTCCAACTGAATGGGTATCTTCCATGGTGGAAGCTCATAAGAAAAGCTCAGATGACATCAGAATATGTATTGATCCATGAGATTTAAACAAACCACTAAAAAGACCTCATCATCCAATGCGCACAGTTGAAGAAGTTGCAGCTTTGATGCCAAATGCCATTGCTTCTCTGTCTTAGATGCAAAGAGTTCATTTTGACAAATTCAGCTTGATAAGAAATCATCATTGCTCACTATGTTTAGTACTCCATTTGGTAGGTACAGATTTTTGAGAATGCCATTTGGGATTAATTCTGCAAGTGAAGCCTTTAAACGTGCAATGGAGTAACTTTTTTCTGGGTATCCTTGTGCTATTATAGTAGATGACATACTAGTAGGAGGCAATGGTGAAGCTGAGTATGACGGAAACCTCAGAAAAGTTCTGAAAAGAGTACGTCAAGTGAATCTTAAGCTTAATCTACAGAAATGCAAATTCAGGCTAGAAGAGGTTGCTTATGTTGGTCATTTATTTACCAGTTCAGGCCTACGACCAGTCCCTTCTAAACAAACAGCTATTCTTGAGATGCCAGCTCCAGACAATGTTCAAACCCTGTAACGTTTTCTTGGCATGGTTAACTATCTAGGCAAGTTCATTCCAGACTAGAGCCAACTTTCAGCATTGCTTAGAGAGCTGACACATAAATATATATCCTGGACTTGGTTAGCACAACACCAAAGAGCATTTGATGTCCTGAAACAGAGAATTGCCAGTCCCCCAACACTTGGATACTACGATGTTCACAAGCCAGTTACTCTTTCAGTGATGCTTTGAGATTTGGTCTAGGTGCAGTCATTCTACAAGAGGGTCAACCTGTTGCCTGTGCATCGAGAACTGTTACTACAACTGAAATGCAATATATTCAAATTGAGAAAGAGCTTTTGACAATCGTGTTTTCATGTTCAAAGTTCCATGATTAAGTTTATGGTAGAACTATCCAGATCGAAACAGACCACCAGCCTTTAGTCACTATCCTGAGAAAGCCTATGCATTCCGCTCCAGCCAGATTGTAACACATGATGTTGAGCTTGCAAAAGTCTAATTTCACTCTTGTCTACAAGAAAGGCAACTTTCTTTATCTGGGTCTACATTATGTTATCAAACTTTAATATTTTTGAAAATATAAATATCGACACCAAAACATTGAAATACCACAATAATGAATGGTGACAATGTCGAAAGTGAAAATACCAAACACCCATGGTTGGCCCACTTCTGTATCAGCAAATTTTATTCACACTGTCTACAAAACTACAACATATAATTCACTAATATGCCTAAACAACATAACCAGAATGTACAAACAAATACAAGCTGTTCATCAATTTCTGCTCTTGTGGGGGGCTGTGCTCCCCACATACCCCACTAATTATATATACCAACTCCATGATCGCACTACAGTGAGGAAAGGGCAAATTTCCCAATCCTCCATATACTTTGATCTCACTGTAAACAGTTTGGTAAATGTCATGTTTGATGTCAGAGCTCTGAAAATGCCGTTCACTGAACAGTCTTTCCAATAACTTAATAGGGACCCCAAGCACACAGCACTTCCGGATCAAGCAGTAATGCAGTGTGTCTACATAATACTGCTTTGACAAACATAAACATTCAACATACTTCTACTTTACTTACAAAGTTCAAAACTATGCTAATATGCATATTACTTCTTTAATATTTATAATTTACTCAAATGACTGTGACGCGATGTCATAGTAACATACTACATCACAACATTTCACTTGGCCAACAATAACTTTTTGACAACGGTGCTGTCAATATTTACAGGGTTTGCTATTGTAGTACTTCGATGTTTTGGTGTTGATATTTATGTTTTTGACAATTTTAATGTTCGATAATGTAATATAGACCCTCTTTATCTTGCTGATAATCCAGATTGTCCAGAAACACCACTGAACAGCATGAGAATGAGAATCTTGATTTTAAAATCATGGAAGTGAGAAATTTTTCTTCCACACATCTTGATGAGCTGAGAGATCATACAGCCACAGATCCAGTTTTACAGTAGCTCAACCACTTTATCAATCAAGGATGGCTGTCTAGTTTACCTCAAGAAGTGCAACCTTATTTTCCATACAGGGATGAGATTTTGTCTGACAATGGTATCATTATGAAAGATCCAAAAGTGATTGTTCCAAAGTCCTTACAACAAGAATACATTACTATCTTGCATTGTGGTCACCCAGGTATCGACTCTACCAAAAGAAGGGTGAAAGAAGAGGACTAGTATTTTGGCCTTCTGTGTCACAAGGCATTGAAAGAGTACTTTCATCTTGTTCTGTGTATAACAGAACTAAGCAACATCAACAAAAGGAACCACTTCAGCTAAACCAGATTCCTGAACTACCTTGGTCGATAGTAGCCACCGACAGTTTCGAATGGAATGGTCAACATTATTTGGTGTTAGTAGAATCTTACTCTAATTGGTTTGAGATTGACCTACTTCCTAATCTAGCATCCAGTACTGTCATTACTAACATGAAATGTAATTTTGCAGTCCATGGTAGTTCACACAAAGTTACTTCTGACAGTGGCACACAGTTTACAAGCCAACAGTTCAAAAGATTTGTCAATGAATGAGACTTTACTCATGCCACAAATATCCCAGTATATCTGCAGTCAAATAACTTGGCAGAATGTGCAGTTCAAAGTAAAAAACAGCTGCTAGAGAAGTCAAAACAAGATAATAGTGCTGTTTTCCTGAGTCTCTTAAATCTCAGAAACATTCCTCATGATAAACACCTTGGTTCACCTGCTCAGATACTTCTGTCGAGATAAACCAGACCCACATTACCAGTCAATAGTCAGTTGTTGGTTCCATGTGTCAATAACAAAAGGTCCGTGAAAACAATCTGTTGAAGAAGCATTTAACCCAGAAGTCCTACTACAATAGACCAACAAACCATTCAATCCGTTATGAGAAGGAGAAGTGGTAAGGATGCAAATGTCCAAAGGTTATGATTGGATTGGTGTTGTGAAGAACATTTGCCCAGATCCAAGATCTTACATTGTGGAATCATAAGGACTAGAGTTTAGATGGAATTGGAAACATTTGATGCCAGTGTCTGATCCTATACCTCAGCACATAGCCTGTGAGAAAGACTGTTTATCTCAGAATGAGTTGTCCAGTGGTCCAGTTACAGAGAATATTCCCATTCCTATGACAAATCCAGATGTTCCTGATACGAGTTGTTCACTGAAGACTGTCCCTGTTGCTAAACCCAGTCCAGATTGTTATGTTACCAGATCTGATTGTATCTCCAGACCATGTAACAGATACACAGCAACTTGGACATGAACATTGTGTTTGTTTCTAATGTCTATAGTAATGCATGTCTAACTCCAATGTTATTTTCTGCTAAGGGCAATCTCTTTAAGAGGGAGGATGTAAATCAATGTGTGTGTGTGTGTGTGTGTGTGTGTGTGTGTGTGTGTGTGTGTGTGTGTGTGTGTGTGTGTGTGTGTGTGTGTACTTTTAAGAAGCTATCCAAGGGCTTGCACAAGTGTATAAATACTGAGCACGTGTGAGCCTGACTGCCATTTTGTAGTAAACTGTTGAGATGTAAGCATGTATGTATGTAAGGTCTGTCTGTTAATCAGTTTGTTTATATTTTATGATGTTGGTATCCATCCTGATGTGTTACTATATATTAAAGCATCTAAACAAAATACCCTACCTGCTTGTCATCTATGTTAGAGAGGGATGAATGACAAACCCCATGGACTAATACAAACTACAAAAAGTGTACTAGCTTTTGATAGCATTTAGTCGAAAAACACAGCATTTATTGTATTTTCTGCCTATCTGAAAAAAAACTTGAAAAAAAACAAAAAAAAATACTCTTGTTTTCCATACTTTCCTAATAGTTTGTTCCAGTGATCAGATTTTGCTGATCCCTGGGCTTTGTCTTGGTTCCTGTTTTCTCCATTTTCCTTGTTTGGTCAAGGGGTAGTTTCTTTACTCACTAGTGGGAGTAGGGAGTACTGAGCTGCCTGTTTGTCCTCAGAGGAGTGGTTTAAGGCAGTAACTTGTAGTTTATTGGCCATTTTGGGTCATTTCCTGTCTTTTCCAGCCCCCTGCTATAAAGCACGCTTTAGCGCGCATTAGCGCGATTTAGCGCGATTTAGCGTGGAGTTGCCGCTGTTGCACACTAGGGCAGCGCCCGTTAAGCAGGTTTAAACTATTCGGGCTACCTAAAGTCCACTCTTCAAATTTTCCCTTAAAACTACCTTCCTCGAACTATACTACTGATCTAATCAGCGTATCCTATAACTAAAAAGATCATCTCTACTTGACTCCAAGTAGACTATTCTCTATCCGTTAAACCTAGCACTTGCTCCTACAGTACTTATTACCTTGATACGGCACTCTTATAGATAGCACCCCAAAAAGGCAAACCCCCATTTTTCGGTCACCCACGTCCCCTGGAATCTCTTTTAAAGTTTTTTTGTATAGTCCTTCTAGCATGTCGAGGGATCAGTTGCTAGTGTCCTCTCCTGCTCAGCTGGTGAACCTGGGAATATTGAGGCAATGTTACAATTGCCTCATGTACACAGACAACCCTCTCCTCCTCCCACAAAACACAAATACATGCGAGAGATGCAACTATACGGCCAAACTGGAGGCTGAGCTCTCTCAACATAGGACTGGCAAGACCAGTCAGGAGGAAAAGGTTACCACACACACTATAGACCCAGTCTCACATAGTACCATCTCAACCTCAAATCATACACATAAACACACAAAGACATACTCGGAGGCTCTGATCAAAAATCTACCAAAACAGCAGAGGCCACCAAAGCAGACACCCAAACAACCACCACCTCAGAACACAACACCTGCAACACATAGACCTCACAGTCAGAGTGTCAAACAGTCACAGCCCTTAAGGCCAAACACAATGCCAGACACACTAGTCATTGGTGACTCCATAGTCAGACACACTGACGTCCCGCTCACCAGACTGAGTAAGGAGAAGGTCACAGTAAGCTGCCTGTCGGGCGCTAGAATCCACCACATAACGCATGCACTCAGGTCTCTCAACAGCAGGTACAAATACGACTCAGTCATTGTCCACGCTGGTGTAAACGACCTGAGACGTACCTCCTTGGACTACATGAAAGGAGACATTGAGGAGCTCTCTGATTATGTAGCCCAGGCAGGTATGACCCTGACCCTGAGCAGTATCCTACCTTCACCAAGAATGATGCCACAATACAGAGATAAGATGATCAGCTTTAACAATTGGCTTAAACTCTGGTGTCATTCAAAGGGGATCCAATGTCTGTCTGCCTGGGATGACATGCTGGACAAGCCACGCTGCTTCGCAAGGGATGGCTTGCACCTGTCACCCTTGGGATTCCGGATATTGGCAAAGCCTCTTCCCACCCCATAGTGCCTTTTTAGGCAAGGCTCAAATTCTAAACCTACCACCCTAGAACACAAAAAAGGAAAAAAACTAAGGGTAATGCTGCTCAATGCCAGAAGTCTAAATCTCAAAATGCACGCACTCAAGGCCCTTCTCAGTATGGAGAACATCAATGTCTGTGCTGTGACAGAAACCTGGTTCAAGGCTCCTGAGAGCACCCCAGCACTATCAGGTTTTACCTCATATCATGCGTTCCGGCCCCAAAATCTGGAAAATACCAAGAAAGGAGGGGGGGTATCCATATTCATCAAGGACACCCACACCTCCAGACTGGTGACAACGCACGATGCATCGGAAACCATCCAGGTGCAATTAACCATAGGCAAGACTGCTCTGCAAATTGTAGCATGTTACAGGCCACCCTCACAAACTCAGGAACCTCACATGGCCTTCCTGAAAACACTAGAGGGGATAAATGTATCACCAAACACCATCATACTAGGTGACTTAAATTACCCTAATATAGACTGGGTACACTACTCAAGCCCAAACACCCTAGCCCAAAAGTTCCTGGAATTCATAAACTCAAATGCCATGGAACAACTAGTCACCATCCCCACAAGAGGAGAAAACATACTTGATCTCATCATCACAAACATGGGAGCACAATGTTCAACACCGGAAGTATACCCCTCACTGGTGAGATCAGATCACAAACTAATCTCGCTGGAGGTCCTCATCCCACCCCCACCTGAAATAAAAAGACCACAGTAAAGAACTTCTCGAAGCCGACTTCACACTTCTAAAGACTAGTGTGGTCTCCTTTAAGGCCCCGAGCCGGAAAACAGTACTCAAGCCACTGAATCACTTACAAATGCCTTCTACCAGCACCTGCAGGACTGCATGGATAAGGCAATCCCAAGCAAAACAAAGACTCTTTGTACCAAAGGCGTGCGTCCAGTCTGGTGGACCCCAGCCATAAACAAACTCTACAACAAAAGGAGGAAGCTACTACAAGATAGAGCAAAATCCTTAAAAGGTAAGACACCCTTGATCACTATAAGTAAAAAACTAAGAGCTCTCATAAAATCATCCAAAGCAAATTTTGAGAGAAAAATAGCTAAAGACTCAAAAGACAATCATAAGGCCTTCTTTAGCTATGTTAGAAACCTGGGAGGAAACTCCCAGATATGTTCAGAACTAGTTCAAAATGATGTGAAGATTACTGATCCTACAGACATTGCCAACATACTGGCTGACAGGTTCAGTGCAAACTCCCCTCCCCAAAAGGAGAGATATCTATACCAAGCGATTGCACCCCCCAAACATCTCCAACGCCCAAGTGAGAACTGCTCTCTCCAAAGCAAAAAACACAGCATCCATGGGACCTGATGGTGTCCCCGGCTGTGTGCTCCACGAACTCAACGAGGAATTAAACCCACAGCTAGGACAGCTGTTTAATCATAGTCTTACCTCTGGATACATACCCAGGGAGTGGCGCACTGCAACTGTGGTCCCACTTCACAAAGGCGGTGCCTCCACCGACCCTGGAAATTACCGGCCCATCAGCTTGACAAGCCTTATCTGCAAAGCCATGGAGAGGATCATAATGGACCTCATAAATAAAGACATAGGGAATCTGCAGACTTTGGATCCATCCCAGTTTGGCTTTGTCAAAGGCAGATCATGCCTTCTAAACTTGGTTGACTTTTTCGAAACAGTCACCAAAGCCATTGATGAGGGAAAGGCAGTCCATACAGCCTACCTTGATCTGGCGAAGGCCTTCGATACAATACCCCACTCGGGTATCATTGAAAAACTCATCAGCTTAAATGTTAACCCATACATCACAAGATGGGTTGCAAACTGGCTGAGTGACAGAACACACAGGGTCAGAGTTGCTGGCGCCATGTCTGACTCAAAGCCTGTCACAAGTGGTGTACCACAGGGCTCAGTCCTGGGCCCACTCTTGTTTGGCATCTACTTTTCCGAAGCACAAGCAAACACAGGAGGGTTATGGCTGACAAAGTTTGCAGATGACTGCAAACTGGGCGCCATAGTAGAAAACACATCTGACACAGATATCCTTCAGAAGGGTCTCACAGAAACGGATAACTGGTGCCAGAGCCATGGCCTAAAGTTAAATGCCAAAAAATGCATAGTCATACCCTTCGGGAAAAACAAGGTTACCCCTAGCTACCAAATAGGTGGCAATCCACTGAGCACAGAAGAAGTTATCAGGGACCTGGGGACCCAGGTTGATAGTAGTCTGTCATTCGACACCCATGTAGCCAAAGTAGTTAAGAAGACCTTCTACATTGCCCACATTATCATGAAGGGATTCTCATCTAGATCAAGGGAGGTCATAGTCTCCCTATACTCATCACTCATCAGACCAATGATTGAGTACAATGCCCCATTCGGAATGTATCTGACCCGACACTTGCAGCAGCTTGAGAGGCCACAAAAGTTCCTCACCAAAAGGATAAAGGGTCTCAAACATCTGTCCTATGCTGCCCGACTGAAAGAACTCCAACTCTATTCAGTCGCTTACTGCCTGCTCAGAGGTGACCTTTGCCTAACATACAAGGCCATGTCAAACCCAGATTTGATGAATATGCTTCACCTCAAAAAATCTAGATCTGTCAGAGCCACAAGGGCGGGAGACTTAAACCTTGACACGGATATTAATAGGACGTGCTGGAGGGATAGATTCATCACCCAAAGACTCCCTATGCTGTGGAACAAAATCCCGGTACATGTGAGGCAGAGCACCTCGCTGGCCTTGTTCAAGAGAAATCTTGACCAATGGATGGGAGATCGCAGATATACCCCAGGGATTACCTCAGTGTCACTGCTCGACAGAGGCACAGCAAAATAATGGGTATAGTTCCCCATACTAAAGGGGTGGCTTAAGCCACAAAACTATGGGCTAGGCTTGTAAATGCCCTCGGGCAGATAGCCTAGTATGAACCTATGAACCTATGAACCTATATGCAAACACATATAAAAACAAATATAGGTAAATTAATTTAAGGTGTTTGCATTCAGTTTTTACAGCTGTTTATGTACAAAGGTTATATACATCATTTAAGGGATCATTGTAATGTTAATATATATTTCATGTATAAGAGAGGGAGAGGAGAAAATGATTAGCCTGGTGCAGAGCATGAGCATAACCAGGAGCTGTTTAGATACAATTTAAGTTGTAGTTTAAAGGTATCCAGTTTATATATATCTTTTACTTAGAGTGGGACGGTGTTCCAGAGCTTGGGGACATAATTAGTAGTGGGACAAATTTCCTGCAGCATTGTTTGCCTGATAGGGATTTAGAGTGGGAGGGTGTTCCAGAGCTTGGGGACATAATTAGTAGTGGGACAAGTTTCCTGCAGCATTGTTTGCCTGATAGGGATTTAGAGTGGGAGGGTGTTCCAGAGCTTGGGGACATAATTAGTAGTGGGATGAGTTTCCTGCAGCATTATTTGCTTGATAGGGATTTAGAGTGGGAGGGTGTTCCAGAACTTGGGGACATAATTAGTAGTGGGACAAGTTTCCTGCAGCATTGTTTGCCTGATAGAGATTTAGAGTGGGAGGGTGTTCCAGAGCTTGGGGACATAATTATTAGCACATCAAGTTTCCTGCAGCATTATTTGCTTGATAGGGATTTAGAGTGGGAGGGTGTTCCAGAACTTGGGGACATAATTAGTAGTGGGACAAGTTTCCTGCAGCATTGTTTGCCTGATAGAGATTTAGAGTGGGAGGGTGTTCCAGAGCTTGGGGACATAATTATTAGCACATCAAGTTTCCTGCAGCATTGTTTGCCTTGATAATGATTAGCAGGGATTTGCCTGTAGAGCATAGATTTCTATGAGTATGCATAGTTGGAAGATATTATGTAGGGAGGGACAGTAATTGTGTTTATGGATGAGATTATGAGCTGTAAAATAGATTAAGCAGTGTGATAGCCCAACCTACTTTATCTTTTTGAGAGTTGAGCAGTGATGTGTTTTGTATGGGAGGGTGGCAAGAAATTTGAGTTCCTATTATGTGATCGAAAGATCACAATTTTGAACACTCATAAGAGCGAAAATGCTGCATATCGAAACTATTATTGTGAGGGGCTGCATCCCCACACCCCCCCCAAATATATATACCAACTCCGAGATCACACTACAGTGAGGAAAGGGCAAATATTCCATTCGTCACTGTACTGCGATCCCACAATATGAACTTCAATATGCGGCATTTTCACTCTTCTGAACGTTCGAAATTGTGATCTTTCGATCACGTAATAGGAACCCAGAAGTTTCGCTGTTTAATAGTAGCATGCTTCAAGTGTCATTTTATAGGTGGTATGTAGGCTTGTGATAACTGGTGATGCATTCAGGAGAACAGGGAGGACGTAGGAAGAGGCAATACTTTTTATAACTTAGTGTGTTAGATAAAGCCCGGTACAGAGAAACAAGTTTTGTGTGTGTTTTCTTGATTACCTGTAGGATGTGTTGATCACATTTAAGGTTCTTATCCATAATAAAAGAAATTAATTTGGTGTGTTGTACAGTTTTAATCCTGGTATTATCTGTGGAGGAGACATTTAACCTTTGTTTTTATGCTGAAAGTTGTGAGGAAAAATATTAACTTTGGTTTCTTTGTGTTTAGGAGTAAGTTAGCCATGGAAAGCCATGAATCAACAGATGAAAAGGAAGCCTTCAGTTATTTTTTGTAGTTCAGAATAAGTTTGGGCTGAGCAGATGAGAGGAGAATCATCTGCATTCTGCCCTGTATTTGCCTGTTTGGTTGCTGTATGGAGGTCATTTATAAAAATGTTAAATAAGAGGCCTAAAATTGAACCTTAACGTACTCCAACAGATACCGACAGGAAGGGGGTGAGAGGTCTGTTTCCCATTTAACAGCATACTGCCTATTCGATAGGTAACTGGTAACCAGGAAAGGGAGAAGTGTTAGATGCTGTGATAGCTGGTTTTGATGGGAGACATTGTCAAATACCTTCAATAGGTCAAAAAAAAAGGAAAAAACTAGGCTGCCTGCATTTTTGTGAAGGTTAATTGTATTGGTGAAATGGGGAGGGGAGTTGTTCTGCTATGATGTTGGCAGAAACCATATTGAGTATAGGACAGGAGACTGTTTTCAGTTAGATGCTTGAGACATTGAGAGTGAATGGATCTTTCTAAGACTTCAGATGGATCAGTAGCTGGAGAAATCTATATAGTTTCCTACTTTGTATAGGGGGGATAAAAGATTTTTTTCCAGCAAGTGAGGAAATAATTTTTACTGATGAAGCTGTTAGTCAAGATAGAGACTGGGTGTGCTAGTACATCAACACCAAGTTTCAGATAATCATCTAGTATATTGTCTACGGCTAAAGTAGTTGGTATAGTTTAAGAAAATGTTTCATGATTGTGGAGTGCCCACTGTTTGAAGGTGAAGAAATCTGAGCGGTGTTGCTGGCTTTTAGGCAATGACAGTGGAGGTGGTGAGCTGACATTGAGTGAGGAAAGAACTATTAAATTGCAAGGCTATATTTTTTAAACACCTTTACTGAATCATCACTTGTGACATAGACAAATTTACATTTATACAAAAGTAATCAAATTGTATTAAATTAACAAACATTATACTTCACATATATTGCTATATATCATATAAGCTAATCAACATTACATAAATTATTCAAATCCTGCCCCTTTTTTTTAAACAAGAAACATCTTTATTAAACCATCACTTATGACATAAGCAATCATACATTTATATAAATGAAAATGAATCACACTGACACAATCCTAGTTGCAAGTATTTTACATCACAAACCATAATGACACACTCCCAGCTGCAAACATTATACATCACTTACAATCTACCCAATCATTTTCAGTCAAACATTACAAAACTCATTTAAGTCCTATCTTCTTTTAAACCTCACCCCCCCCGTATGTATTGTTCCCACAATTCCCATTTTTTCCTATGTAGTTTGTCCTATCCTTTTCTAAAGATCTCAGTTCCAGTTGTTTTATCTCTGTTATTATATTCACCACTTCTAATATAGTTGGTTTAGATTTTGATTTCCATTGTCTCGTAATTGCTTTTTAGGCAGGCACCATAATTAGACACAGCAAGGCCTTACTATGTTTAGGCAATTCCGATTCTGTGTCATAGTTCAGAAAAAATCATCTCCCTCGTCATATCAATCTGCCCACCCAGCATCTCTGATAGTGCATCACAACACAGAATCCTTAAAGTCTACCAACCCACCACACTGCCAGAAAATATGTTCCCAAGTACCTTTTTCTTCCCAGTAACACCTCCAACATTTGCTGTCTACCTGACTAAAAATTCTCTGGAGTCTACTTGGGGTATAAAAATATCTATGTAACATTTCCAAGCAACAATCCTAAATCATCTATATTTTGTTGCATACCTGGGAGACATACATATATCCTCCCATTGTTTATTTGTGAATTGCTTATCCAGTCTATCTTTTCAATACTTTCTAACCTACACTGATTGATTCTTATAGTTATCATGCAATATTTAATATGCTTTAATAGTTATTCCTTTTTTAATGGCATTTTCTGTTCTAGATTCTGCAAAACCTCTACCAGTGCTGGTCTTTCGTTTAGGTCCCCCTATTTCTTTCTCTTTGCCTATCCTCTGATATCAATCCTTGAAAGGGAAGGCAATTTTTAACCTGCAGTCAAAATAAATTCATGGCCTCTTCCCATTCTATTACCTTTCCCTGTCTAGTTATTTGCTCGCAATACAGTATTTCCTTTGTCAGTTTTCTCTAATAAATAACAGGCCCCTGTTGTCTATTGTCTATACCGCTAATTGCAGTCATCCCTATCAGCAGAGTCTCCTTTCTCCAGTCCCATGTTGGATTAGTTCTTAGAATACTTTCTGATACTTTATGGATATAATATTTTGTATGATTATTGTTATTCTCCATAAAGGCCTACATCCAAAATCCCAGTCTGTCCTTGTTTCCTTGAGCTTCATCCCTGTTTCAACATCATCCCTTTCCATATAGTTTTCTGCTTGTATGTATAGGCACCTTAAGTGTTTAGTTCTGAAATACCCCTTCCAATTGGGTAATCCCAATCTGCCCTGTTCTATTGGAAGAATCACCTTACCCACTTGATTCTTGCTGTCTTCCCTTCCTAGATAAAGTCCTTCAGCTCTTTATTAATTGCTATCCAGATCTTCTCCTCTGGTTGATAAAAATATGACTGACCTGTGTATAAGACTAAAAGGACTAAAACATTTTGACTGCTTGTATCTCACTATCCATATTCATATAACAAAGTTTCCATTTTCTCAATTTTTGTATAATCTTTTGTTTAGTCTCTTCCCAAATATCCTTAGCTGCCACACCAAAATAATTTTAAATCCATACTCCTAAATACTTCATTTTATCATGTCCCCATAAATACAGATATTCGTGTGTGGATACATAATTTACCACTATTGCCTTTGTTTTAGCTTTATTAATTTTGTATCCCAAAAAGATTGGAAACCATCTCAAAATGTTCCACAACATTGTAATATCTCTTTCTGGTTTTGTCGGGTATAAAATAATATAATCTGCAAACAGATCCAGCTTTTCTTGACTACCGTACCAATTATATCCTTGAATTTCTGACTCCCTTATTTTTTTTGCTAGTGGTTCTAAATATAATGCAAATAATAAAGGGGAAAGAGGACACCCCTGCCTGATTCCATCTCCTTAAGCAGATTTTTCAGAGAGGACCCCATCCACTTTAAAATTGCAAGGCTATATTTATTTATTTATTTATTTAACATTTGTTTACTGCAAAAGTCCGACTGGACACTGGTCCTTTTTCAGCAGAGGCCCAGGGAGAAAAGCTCCATGAGTAACAGTAAATTTTCATGCACACATTACAGTAATCAAAACAGTATAAAGTAAACAAAATGTAGTATACATAAGAACATACAAAATTGTTGCATCTTGACAACAAAACCTAGGCATCTGAAGTAGTTGACTTCATTTGATCATCAACCTGTGGGATGTCGGATCCGGACCGGATCCAAGACGGCAGCTTCACCAGCATCTGATCTGAGCTCCAAGCTCCTCCCCTTACCCATAATACCCCTCCATCTCCTTCCTTTCTTCCCTCAGATCTCATTTGCTGCGGCTTTGCCAAGCAGTATGGTTTTAGAGTTCCAGGTGTGGTAGGTACTTTTTCTGCTTTTGTTTTGCTATAGGTGTAGACAGGTTTCTTCTGCCCTTTGCCTTCCCTCCCCTTTGTTTTGCATCACGTTTTCCGTCAAAAAAAAAAAAAAGTTTTTCTGTGTTGTAGGTAGACTAGGCCTTATCTTCCTTCCCCCTCCTTGCAAGTGAGTTGTATGTGAGTGTTGGGGTCGGGTAGTTTAAAGTTTTTGGTACATCGTACCTTCCTTGTTGGCATGGCAGATCAGCAGGTCAAGCTGGTCTTTAGAAAGTGCACAGAGTGTGGCCATAAGTTGTCCCCAGTGGATGGCCACACTCTGTACGTTGTGTGTTTGGGGGAAGCCCATCTTTCTTCGTACTGCCCTATTTGTGCTATTTGTGCTCTGGTCCATGTTTGGCCTCCCAGTTTTCTTTATGCTCATCTCCCTTTACCTCTCATGACAAAATTTCTCCAGAAGGCTTGCTGGTTGGGGAGCAGAGTCATCCTCATTGCCCCATTCTGGCCTTGCCAGGTCTGGTTTCCCTTCCTTTGGTCTCATCTGAGAGTTCCTTCATGGATCTTGCATCCAATACCAGATCTCATTTTGCACCCCTCGAGGGTGCCTCATCCAGACCTGGGCAGTCTGAAGCTCACTGCTTGGCTGCTCCAGTTCCCTTGATTGCTAGGACTCCCGGTCTGTCTTCCACGGTCAAGACTATTTTGGTGGCAGCTCATAAATCATCTACCAGACAAATATACCATAGCAAATGGAAGTGTTTTTCTATTTGGGCTTCTCAGTGGGATTTGGACTCATTCACAGCTCCTGTTCCAGCAGTCCTTGAGTTCTTGGCATACATTTTCCAGCAGGGTGCCAGCCCATCTACAGTAAAAGTTCAACTGGCTGCCATTCCCAATTTCCATGTAGGTGAGAACATGGCTTCTTTAGCTTCCTCCAGACTATGCAAAACCTTTATTAAAGGTACCATATATTTTTAGACCCCTGGTTAAAGATCCTATCCCTCCTTGGAACCTTACTCTAGTTTTGCAAGCTTTGGTTGCTCCACCCTTTGAGCCTGCTGCTTCTGTGGACTTGAAATTTTTATCCTGCAAGACAGCTTTTCTAGTGGCTATTACCTCAGTTAGGAGAGTGTCAGAACTCCAGGCATTATCTGTCAAACCTCCATGTATGATTTTTCATAAAGACAGGGTTTTACATCGTACTAATCCTTCTTTTCTGCCTAAAGTGGCCTCGGAAACAAATATCAATCAGTCAATTAATTTACCTGTTTTCTTTCCAAATTTTCAGAACAGGGATGAATATAAATTGTGTTTTTTAGACGTGCATAGACAGCTACGTTTCTACTTAAACAGGACTAAAGACTATCGCAAGTCTGATCAGTTGTTTGTGTCTTTTGCTGCACCCTTTCTGGGCAAACCAGTTTCTAAGGTAACCATTGCCAGATGGATTTCCCTTTGCATCCTTCAGGTTTATGAAGACAAAGGTATGTTCCTTCCAGGTAGGATAAATGCCCATTCTACCAGTTCCATGGCTACGTCAGCTGCTTTTTGGTCTAGAGTGTCTTTGGATGATATTTGTTTGGTGGCTACTTGGTCCTCATCTCACACCTTCATTTCTCATTATAAATTGGACATGGTTTCCAGGGGGAGAGCATCCTTTGGCTCCGCGGTGCTCCAAAATATCCTTCTATGAGGGCCACCCAAGGTTTTTGGTAGCTGAGGACTCTATCCCACAGGTTGATGATCAAATGAAGTCAACTACTTCAGATAAAGAAGTTATGTACTCACCATAACATTCCATTTGAGTAGTTAGACTTCATTTGTCATCAACTGTCCCTCCCTCATTCCCCCTGACCTTCTCATTATGTTTTCTGCATTGGCAGGCAGGAGAGAACGCCTTTGCATCTCTCCTGTTTTTCTTTCTTAGTGAAGGTTATTGGATCGGGTTCATGTGAGGGGTATAGCAAACTCGATCTGAGGGAAGGAAGGAGATGGAGGGGTATTGTGGGTAAGGGGAGGAGCTTGGAGCTTGGATCAGATGCTGGTGAAGCTGACGTCTCGGATCTGGTTCGGATCCAACATCCCACAGGTTGGTGACAAATGAAGTCTAACTACTCAGATGGAACATTATGGTGAGTACATAACTTCATTTTTGAGCATAGCTAGTACTATTTGTAGGTATGACTTATGTCAAGATATAAGGCTAAGAGAAGTCGGTATGTACAAAGGATTAAACATCGGGGGAGAAGTTGGATATGTTTTGGGTATACTGTGATGTATCAGAGCACTCATGAGGTGTTAGTACAGGAACATAGCCACTTATTTTTTCGATAAGCTTTAAGTGATGGCTTAAAGTGGTTAGTGGATGAGACTGAGAGAGTGGAGTTAGGAACAGAGTTCCTTATACGAGATGTATAGTTGGAAAATAAAGATTCTCCTGCAGTGCTGTTGGCCTTAGAAATGGTGAATAAGTTCTTGTTGTTAGAGCGAAGTGGTCTGCTGGAACTGTAAGGAAGGATGAGATTTTATAGAGCAGGGTTTCTAGCTGGTTATGTTACAATTTTGTGAGTTAGAGAGAGTTGGTTTTAAAGAATAATGTTGGGAAGCTCAAGCCAGTCTAGTATCCTTCAAGCTGTACAATGATGTGTTCTCTATGGGCAGTTAGATACAAACTTAGCAATTTTATTATAACATGCTTCTAGCTTAGATAAGTCAGTTTTCCTTAGATTAGTTAAAATTGGAGAGGTATAAAGTAGAGTGGAGTTTGTGCTAATGTAATTTTGGCCATTGTGGTCAGGAACCTTTTGTGCCTATATAGACTTCCAAATTTCTTATGGACTTTTTTTATAGTTAGGGAGACATGCAAGTCAAAATTTAGGCTACTGTCTATTTCCACTCCAAGAAGCTTTGTAAGGGTTGTCGGGGAGATCACAGTATTGTCTTTGGCTATTATGTTAAATGTTGGGCATGAGATAGATGTCTTGTTAGGTTGAAAGAGGAATAATTTAGTTTTGTTTGGGTTCAGGATTAGAAGGGCATTGGCTAACCATGTTTCAACAGAAGTAAAAGATTCCTGTATTTGAGAATGAAGAGTTGATAGAGAAGTGTCAGCACTGATAAGTGTTGAATCATCTGCATACTGTATTATACAACCATGTGGAGTAGCTGTGTGCAGATTATTAGTAAAGAGAGAGAAAAGGAGAGGGCCTAAGATAGAGCCTTGGGGGACCCTAATGGATAAAGGAAGGCATGGAGATAGGTCACCCTGCCATAGAACAGATTGTTGACGACCAGATAAATAGTTATGAAACCATTATGTGGCAGATGGTGAGAAGGATAGTTCGGTTAGTACATCTATTAGTTTGGAATAGGATACCATATCAAAAGCTTTTGATAAGTCTAGAAAGATGGCAGATACAAAGTTGTTATTATTCCTGTGATGGCTTATGGTATTAGTGAAGGATAAGAGAGCTGTAGTGGTACTATGTGATGGGCAAAACCCATGCTGAGTGTTTGCGAGAAGGTTATTTGTTAGTAAGAATGTTGTGACCTGAAGATGAATTTAATATTGTAAAGTGTATAAGTGTGATACTACTGAAATTATTTTTGGCATTGCTGTAGAAGAGTACCTCCCTGGTTGGTCTGTGCAGAAGTGGGCATGCCTTGTTTTACTGATGTGGCAAATGACTGTGTATAAGAGAGGGAGAGGAGAAAATGATTAGCCTGGTGCAGAGCATGAGCATAACCAGGAGCTGTTTAGATACAATTTAAGTTGTAGTTTAAAGGTATCCAGTTTATATATATCTTTTACTTAGAGTGGGACGGTGTTCCAGAGCTTGGGGACATAATTAGTAGTGGGACGAGTTTCCTGCAGCATTGTTTGCCTGATAGGGATTTAGAGTGGGAGGGTGTTCCAGAGCTTGGGGACATAATTAGTAGTGGGACAAATTTCCTGCAGCATTGTTTGCCTGATAGGGATTTAGAGTGGGAGGGTGTTCCAGAGCTTGGGGACATAATTAGTAGTGGGACGAGTTTCCTGCAGCATTATTTGCTTGATAGGGATTTGTGTATGCAAATGATGCATGATTGACTGCCATGCAGATTTGACAGTGACATCATGCATATATTGATTGTTGATTTACATATCTGGCAAGCACCCACATACATTTGTGAGTGTTCAATTAATTAAATGCTGCAGGAGTTCAATGTAAGTTGTAAGGGATCCCTATCAGTTGATCAAAGTATCAAAACTTTGAAATTCATATAGTGAAGACCATATGATCGAAGTTTTGAAACTTCAAAAGTTTTGAATGGAGATTGCGGTACAGCACGGAATAGGAAATCCACCCTTTTCCTAAAAGTAGTGCTATCTTGGAGTTGATATATTTATTTTGCAGATGGTATGGGGGTGCCCCCCACCCTGCAAAAATGTAAAAAAATATATTACTTGGAGTCATAGTGCTGTTTCTTTAGCATTAGGTAATTGTAGTGCCCCCTCAAGCTAACGTACCGAATACCCGAGAATATTCATGCAGCTGGTGAAGACATCAGCACGAATATTCATTTGTTATTTGAACACATCATGGGGTTTTGGGTAGTGCGCGGGTTTTAGGTTGGACTTACTACTTACCCGGGGAGGTACTGTTCTACAACATTGGCATTATTTTTAGTTTGTGGTAGCTGGAAACTGTGAGAGACTTATCTAAGAAAATTATTCTTGAGAAACTCACATTATTTTGTTTTGTGATGACTTGCTGTGCTGGACAAAAGCCCTTAATGTCCACTTATGTCCAAAAATCCTTGAGTTCCTGTTTAAGAACTTTGGGGTAGTTCCAAGACAAGTTGTTTTTGCTTTGTAATTGCTGGCTGGAAGTCATGTTTTGCATAAAGAAAGCTTTTGAAGTCCAAGAGCCTTCACTTTAGAACTGTGGAGAAATTCCAAGGCAGATAATTTAAAAACTTGGTTAAACGTTTTTCTTGATGTTGTAGTACAACAACATTGTACTTGTTTGTGTCTATTACTCCGAAAGGCAAGCATAAGCTATGTTTGTTTTGAGCATAAGATATGTTAGTTACAACTTGCTTCACAATAGGAGTCAAAAAAATTCACATTGCTAAAACAGCTAAGCGTGTGTACAGTGCAGTGAAAATGTTTGACAGCCAGTGAGGTGGTTTGAAAAGGAGATAAATAAAAAAAAAAAAAAAATGAAACAACCACAGCGATAAACTGGCTTTGTGCTGCCATCTTGTGGTTTACGTTTACAAACAGCAGTGAGCAAAATAAGCCTGCTGTATGCTAGCTCCTTCAGCATCTAGTCACATCACTGACTCTTTCTAATTTTGTACATGTAGCCGCTCTGATTATCTCCACGAGAAGAGTGCAAACCCGTACATTAGAAGATGCAGGAGTACACTACTTGACAACTTACAGAGGGCACTAAGTAAGCTCACTGAGATGATGAAAAAAAAATGTTAGCAAATCTAATGAGAAGGAATAGCAGTCTAAACTTGGGAAGCTCATTCGGACATTAAAAACAAGGTCATCACCGTTAAATAACTTAAAATCACAAGGTGGGAACATAGCAGCTCTATTTAAATTGAGGAAATTGAAAATGAGCACATTGTGTATGGGTGTAGATAATCTAGAACACAAGTTACAAAGTGAGTGTGAGCTCATGCAGTATCTTGTCTGGGTAAGTTACAGAATATGGGATCATTTAAGGAAAAGAAAGAAGAAAAGAGGAAGAGAATGTGCTTATATTTAAGAGAAGTAGCCCACGGGATGTGAAGTAGCAAATTCTGACCACCTCCAGTGTTTGCTTCTCTGTACCACACCTACACATGTGACATAAATTTCATTTTTAGGAACTGCATTACTTTGGGAGAAGAAGGTTTCGGTGGTAGTAGGTGTGCTCTGGGAATATGAGCAACTACTTTGTCTGGATGATGGGTAAGTAGAATAAGGGCAGGGTAAGGGGATTTGTATTGTTGTTTTGTGTGTGGTGGTGCATGTGCCATGTGTGCATATGTATGTGTGTCTGTGAAAATCTTGTGTAGTGGTACTTTTAGGGAAAGTTTTTTTGGTAAGGCAATGTACAGGGTTGGGTAAGGTGTAGCAGCATGGATAGGGTTAGGGTTAGCACACATGAGTTAGGTAAGACGGAGTGGGGGCAATGCAATCATTGTTATTTCTTCATTACAGGCTATGGCTTCATCTACCAACAGTGACTTTAAAGTATCAACATTCATAAGATGTATTAGGATGCTTACAAGGTGAAAAGAGTATGATACTTGTTATGATAGCAAAGACTGCAATCTACAGCTGCTATATGTGAATGTATATGGATGTATATTATATATATATATATATATATATATATATATATATATATATATATATAACTACAGGAGTCCATGTCAGTTGGACGAAAACCCAGATTACCGACGACCACATCACCGGGATGACATCGACGACAACATGCATCCCCGACAACGGTAAGTCAATGTATTACGGAATGGAATACATTCCTGTTTCTGTAATACATTCATAAAACACATTAAAACTTGTCTAGCAGGGGGGGGCAAGCCCCCCTGCACCCCCCCACCCCCCTACTTAAATATACCAACTCCGAGATCGCACTACAGTGAGGGAATGGGAATAACTCCCATTCTGCAATACTCACTGTTGTCGGGGATGCATGTTGTCAGCAATGTCGTCTCGGCGATGTGGTCGTCGGTGATATGGATTTTCGTCCATCTGACATGGACCCATATATATATATATATATATATATATATATATATATATATATATATATATATATATATATCTATATATATAGTTATCTATTTATTGACATTTATTTACTAGGAATGTCCGACTGAGCAATGCCTTTTTTCAGAGGAAGCCTAGGAGGAAGAGCTCCACTAAACAGACATCGTGGACATCATTTGCATTGTTTCAGCATTTGCAGTCAGGTCCATTCATGAGCAACAGTTTCACTATTCAGACATCCCTGACATCAGTTACATCACTTACAAACAGATTTGATAAACAAATCACAGTTACATGGGTTGTATATACTTTTTTAAATGCAGGGAGGTGCATGCAGTGCAGTATCATCAGTATGAATAGATTGCTAGGTTTTACGTAAGAATGTGTGTTACTATAAAGACTTGTTTAAAATCCACACATAGGAAGATTAAGATAAAGAGTTAGATGAGCGCAAACAAGGAAGGAGGAAAGGAAGAGGTGCAGGGAAGACAAAGGAGATGATATTATAGATGAGTGTATAGTTGTGATAATGGTACATTAAGTTTTGTGCAGTAGAGTTGTGTAATAGAGTTTCCAAGGGTCCAGGGAAGTAAATAGTGTGGGAAGAAATAGCCAGGGAATTGTTATGGCTAGGCTTGTATAGGCCGTAGGGCTGATAGCCTAGTACCAACCTATGAACCAGCCTATGAACTTATACAAATTTATGTAGGTATATTAGCACCAGTTTAACCCAGATGTGGTGCCATTTACCTATCAGGTGTTGCTTCAGTTGGCAGCAGACTGTTCTTAAATGGACAGGGGTGGTATTCCAGCTATTAGCAATGCAGTGTGAATACAAGGATTATCCTGAATTGTTGTTAGGTTTAGTTATGGAGAGCAGTGATTTGTCTGTGGAGTACAGGGGTATCTTAGTAGTGAAAGGTTGAATGATGGATTGAAGAGATGGGAATTTTTCAGAGTTGTGCAGTAGTATGAAGGTTATAATTAACTGTGAGTACAGCAGAGAATTATATAGTTCAAACCATTTTAGTTGTTTTACAGAGAAGCAGTGGTCTGATCTATATTACTGGTTGGTTGCACATTTAGCTACTTTATTGTAGCATTAGTCTAGTTTGGCTGATAGAGAGGAGTTGTGATTGATTAGGGGTGGGGAGTAGAAAATAAATAGCTATGTTTTGTCTAGTAGTTTCAGTAAGGTAGTGTTTTATTCTACAGAGGCAGCCTAGCTTTTGAGTTGTTTTCTTTATGGCTTGCTGAAGCTGGTGATCAAATTTTAGGTGGTTTTCTATAATCGCAAACAGTAGTTTGGTGTGGGATACCAGTTCTATACTGGTCTTGTTGGATGACAGTACATTAAAGGTAGTCTTGGGGAGGAGAGAGAGAGTTGAGGGAGAACAGTAGTAGTTCAGTTTTTTTTTTTTTTTTTTATTCCTGTGGAGTTGTGAGCTGTTGAGCCAAGCCTCTATGGAAGAGAAAGATTTCTGTGTGCTTGAAGCATGGGTAGCATCCTAGCAATCCATATTACTTATTTATTTATAGACATTTGATAAAACACATACACACACATTTATTATTTATTGGCACTTGATTACTGGGATAGTTCGCTGTGCCATAAGAACCCATATTCAGTGGAGGCCCGGGGAGAAAAACTCCAAGTACATGTTACAATTTTGATCAATTATGTTAGTTTATACAGAATATGACAGTATCCATACGTACATAGTTAAAAGAAAAGACATAAATGTACATATAGAAACAATTTCTACAGTATTGCATAGATCCTTTCATAAAGAGATAATTTTAGGCAGTTAGAATGAACATTTTTGTCAATGTGTCTAAATAATAGGCTGGAGGAGTGAGTGAGTAGAGTTGGCAAGAGGGGTAGGAGGAGGTCAGGTCTTGAAGGAGGGGGATGTGGAGCAGTTACAGCTCCAATGAAAGAAAGGTAGTTAAATAAAGAAAATTTAAAAGTTGCAATGTTTGGACTAGATCTGAGAGTTATAGGAAGACAGTTCCGCTTTTTGGCAATAGTATAGGAGTATGAAAGTTGGCTAGCTGGAAGTTTTGGTTTATGAATTTGTAGTAGATGTTGATTTTCAGATCTAAGTGATCTGTTGGGTTGGTAGTTGGTGAAAGGGGAGGAGAGGGCAAGACATAATAATGGTTTGTATATAATTTTATGTGCTGTCATTAATTGTATATAGGAGAGATAGTGTGGCAAGTCTAACCAGTTTAGAGAGTGTAATGCTATACAGTGGTGGGTAGAATAGGAGGCGTTTGTTGTAAATTGAGCAATTTTATTGTAGTAGGTTTCTAGTTCAGACTTCAGGTTAGAGGTTAAGTTTGTTATTAGTGGATCACTGTAGATTATAGAAGGTAGAAGATAAGTGGTGCCTAGGGTCTTTTTTGTACTGGGGTAAGGTGGTATTTGTGCTTGTATAGTTAACCCAATTTTTGTTGAGATTTGTTGATGTTGTGATGGGCATGAAGATCAAACTTGAGGTGTTCATCAGTTATAATACCTAGTAGTTTAGTTTGGGAGACTATTCCAATTGATGTTTTGTTGTAGGAGAGTATAGTGAGTTGGTCTTTGTCTAATGGGGTGCTTGACTTAGGGGTAAAAACTAATAGCTTTGTTTTATTGGGATTGAGCAGCAGGTCATTTTTGGTCAGCTAGTTTTCAACGGATGAGAAGGCTAGTTGAGTAATGTGTTGGAGCTTGGGAATAGAATCGGCAGAGCAAATGATTTTAGAATCATTGGCATATTGAATAAGAGAGCCATGAGTAAGAGATAGATGAAGCTTACTAATGAAGGTGCTGAAAGTATAGATCCCAGTATGGAACCTTGAGGTACCCCTGTAGGATTAGGGAGATAAGTAGAGAGGGAGGAGTTCCATTTAACAGCTTGTTGCTTATTTGATAAGTAGCTTGAGAACCAATTAAGTGAAGGGGAGGACAGACATGTTAGTGAGATCTGGCTGAGAAGAAGGGGATAAGAAATAGTATCAAAGGCTTTAGAAAGGTCTGAGAAGGTGGATGAGACATATTTACCAGAGTCCCTAACTTTATTGATTGTGTCCATGAAGGAGATAATGGCAGTCATTGTGCTGTGACCTGGCCTGAATCCATGCTGAGTAGGAGAAAGACTTTGATTATTGGTGAGGAATTCAGAAACTTGAGTCTGAATACATTTTTCAGGAATCTTAGAAAGCGGGGAGAAATATTATGTAGAAACATATAATTTGTTTCATGAATGAACAGTGTAAATTGTACATTTATTGATTTGATTGTCAAGCTTATGAACTATTGACTTTCAAGAGGCTTGATTACTGTAACCTCCAATTGATAGTTCGTACTTCCCATAGATGATTATTTTTGAGGGAAGTTAGTGACTGACTTTTAATGATTTTAAGTAGAAGCTTGTTCCATAATTTTGGAAGATGTATCATGTATGTTTTTTTCCTGATATTAAGTTTTAGTATTAGGTTCTCCAGTCTGGTATTAATTCCCCAGTGATACATTCCTGCATAGACTTCTAGTAAAAAAAGATTATATACACAATGTCTTGCAGAAGTCACTTTTAGTGGTTTGTAAAAAACAGGATATAACGACAAATCCTGAAAGCTTTTCTGAATAGCTCAGGTTTTGTAGTACCGGAATCTTTGCACTAAAGCTACAAAATGCAGCATTGTGATACGGCAAAAGCTGGTGCAATGATCTCTCTGGACAGAACATGCTTTTCTTACATTAGTGGATACACCACTGGGTTTATACCACTTAAACTGTTGTCTAGTGCTGTGTACTATTGCCCCTTGATCTTTAACAATAATGCTTTTTTATGACTTATCCATTTATTTTCTAATTATAATTCATGTCCTTTCAGCTAAGTTTAATGATATTGTATTTACTGATATTGAAGGTGAGGTTATGACTGCTTCACTATTTTGAAAACATAATCACCTTTTATCAAAGCAATTATATTGCCCAGTTTTCAGTAAGCAATATATTTGATTATTCAATGCCTATTTCTACTTTTTTTACCCATGGAATGGCATATGAATCAATATTTAGTGTTTTTAATTTATTTATAGTACATGGAGCATAGTGATTATGCTCTGCTAGTCAGAAAAAGACAAATTAGTTAACTGCTACTATAGAGCAAGACTCAGTCTTAACAAATGTTACGCATCCCCTGCTTAACTTGTTGAGTTTGTTCTCATGATAGGCAGTCAAATCTGCCAGTACTGACCAGCTAACAGCAGTGGCAGAATAAAAACAGATTTGTTTTTGCCTGCTGTGTGTGCTGGGAATATGTCCCTGACTTATAAAACTGGAAAGTTGATAGAATAACAGGATTTGTGTTAGCCTGCATTTTGTGAAGGACACAAAGTCTAAAACTTGAATTTATGTCATTATTTAGTGAATTCAGTCCTCAGTGATTTATCAGAAAACCACAGATGTTTTAAAGAACTGACCAAATGTATGAGGAAAAATCTGGATAGTCACTGAAAATCTGGACAGTTGAGAGGCATGGCAAGGTGAGTGACTTTTATTATGTGTTCTGATCATAACCCTTTATTATGTGTTCCCGACATGGATGACAAACTTTAGTCCTCGAGCTTCGCTCTCAAGGTGAATTTCTTGCCATCCATGTCTTGAACACATAATAAGCCTGTTATGATAGGTGACCCAATCATAATCGTCTGCATCAGTTATTAGCTTATGCAGACTAGTAAAAAAAGCCTTGGAGGGTCAAGATAAGATTCAGTTACTTCTTCAAAGAATAACATAAGATACAAAATGCAAGGTCTCCCCTTAACAAACTCATACTGCTCCCTAACTCACAGAGGTAGCCCCCATGCAGGGACGGCCCGTGCTATTGGACTGCCGGACTGCAGCCCCCTCAACTGTAAAGTAAAAGAAATAAAAATAAAAATAAATAAAAAGAAAAGAAAAACAATTTTTAAAATTCGCGGACTTCGCGCATGCGCACTAGTCCGGACTGCTGCTGAGAGTCTGGAGCATGTGCAGATTGTCTCAGCAGCAGTCCTGACTGGGAAACATGAGGAATGGAGCTCCCAGAAGTCTATGCAGTTTTAAACTGCATAGACTGTCCTGGAACTCGCTGGGAAAACGCGTCAGGGTGGGACTGCAACATCAGCAGTCTGGAGTTTGCTGCAGTCTCGCCGGGGGAAGATCACACGGGTCTTTTTGCACGCAGGGTCAAGATCTCGCAGGTCTGGTGTGAATCTGTGCGGGGTTTGGATTTATGGTGGTTTCACTTGCGGGAATTGGATTTATGGTGGATTATGGTGGTTTCACATGGTTAAACTTTGCGGACAAGATCTACTACAGGTAAGTGTGTGGACAGGGATTTGGATGTATGGTGGTTTGCTGTAAGGGGTGTGTGTGTGTGTGTGTGTGAGTGTGTGTGTGTGTGTGTGTGTGTGTGTGTGTGTGTGTGTGTGTGTGTGTGTGTGTGTGTGTGTGTGTGTTTTCATCTGTCCTTGATTTTTACAGAATGGTCTGGTTTCTGTCATATTTTTTGTACTGTTGATTTATGCTTATTACTCAAAGTGCCTGTTGCTCTGTGTTTAAGTAGCAATACTTTAATGACCATCAGGTAAGCTTGGCTGAGATTGCAAGATGCAAGTAAGCTTTAATAAGCATACTGTTAAAGAATTGCCAACATTGAAAGCCTTTCTGTTGCCATGTAGAGAATACTTAACTAGATAATGTATAAGCCTTGGGTATTGAAATGCATATGCCAGTATTTGTAATAAAGGACAGGATTACATTATTTTAAGAGTCTCATTACACTTGGAGACCTCCAGTCATCTCTGCAGGCTTTACCCATAAACAGAATGCCAATCGTGTGGTCCATAACCTGTACAGTAATCCTTTTAAGCAATGTATCTTGAGCTTATTTCTTGTTTGCTTTTTATTTGTTATTGATCATGTTTTCACCATGAAACAAGTAGATGTCAGGCAGCAGGTCTTTTTTTGGATAAGGAACATTTTTACAAGTGGGGGCATCAGAGATTTCTACTTTTAGCATGTTACTTGGTACTTTAATAAAGCTGAATATAAATTATAATTAGAACTGCAGTGCAAGAAGTGGTTTGAGTTGAGTGCTGCTTGTTTTTCTTATACTTGATTTTGACTGGCATTCCATTAATGTATTTAAAAAAAGTAATTTATTTTTTCATGCCTCACAACCTTTTTTGTTTCCATCTAGATATTAAGCTGTCATGCAGCCAATGCATTGAAATATTTTTATTCTTCTACACTTCATTTTGTCTTGATTGGACTCTCATAATGATGGTTTGGGCACCCAGGGCACTATATTTAGTTTTTGTGGTTTGCTACTACAGGTGTGTGTGTGTGTGTGCGGTAGGGAATACTTCAGGCTTGAACCCTGTACCTTGTATGCAGGTGTTAAAGACCTGAATTCCCTACCCACCACCATTTGTAAAAGAAATGCAGATTTTTGCCTCATATTTGATCTGATATGTTCCTCATAATATCTGTGGTTTGTAAATGCTGCAATGCTTGATATTTGATGGTGCAGTGGTAGCACTGTTGCCTCACAGCTGCAGGTTCTCAGGTTTGATTCTTGGCTGGGGTGCCTTCTTTGTGGGGTCTGTATCTTCTCCCTGTGTTTGTGTGGGTTTACTTTTGTGTCCCCCCATGTTACAAAGACATGTCTGCATTATTTCTTCCTGGGCCTCTGCTGAAAATTGTATTTTTGTTCCAAGTCAGACTGTCCTGATTAACAAATGTTAAATAAAATTGACAGGCATTTGAATTTCAGACTTCAGGTTTCTGAATGTTTAATTCCTTACATATTTGATGGTGCAGTTGTAGTATTGTTTCCTCACAGCTATAGGTTTTTCTGGTTTGATTCTTGACTGGGGTGCCTTCTGTGTGGAACCTGCATCTCCTCCCTGTGTTTGTGTGGATTTGCTCTGGTGCCCTGCCATTTTACAAAGATGTGTCTGCAGTATTTCTCCCTGGGCCTCTGCTGAAAATTGTTTTTGTTCTGTCAGAAGTAAAATTGACAGGCATTTGAATTTCAGACTTCACATTCTTCAGAAAATACATATTAACACAACCTTTTATTCTAGCAATTTAACACAACCTTTTATTCTAGCAATTTTCTAAGTTTATAAGATGAATATTTGAAATTTGTCCCTATTTTTGGGACTGTATTCCCCCATTATTGGCTTTGTCCAGGTTTTTTGTGCTAAGGTTGACAGCTATGGCAAGAACTGAATTCACTAAATGATAGCCATTTAAGTTTCAGTCTTCCTCTCTTTTACAAAGCAGCTGATTTGGCATAGTGGTATGTTGCTCTGACTGTTCTGCATAGGGACCTTGGCAGTAAAATGTATGGTGGTAACGCAGCATTTCTCTTTCGCAAAGCAGTTGATTTGGCGTAGTGGTATGTTGCTCTGACTGTTTTGCACAGGGACCTTGGCAGTAAAATGTATGGTGGTAACACAGCATTTTATTCTAGCAACTTTCCAAGATTATACAAACAATGTTTAATGTGTCCCTGGTTTTTGGGCTTTTGACCCCCCCCCCCATAAATTTTGGCTTTTTCCAGTTTTCTTTTGCTGTGAAGTTGAGATGAAGTTGAGTATTGAGTGGATTTTACAAGTAGCTGAGAGCTGCAGGGGAACAGAAGTTTAGTGTTGCTTAAGTGAAGGTGGTTTGCCTTGTTAATAGCACAACAGGTTGTGTACTTGCTTTTGATGCAGAAGGCTGTGGGTTCTACTCCCACAAGAGGTGGAAGAGGTGGATGCTGCTGTACTGAGAATGTTCCCCTTGGTGGAGATACTAACTATGAGTCTGTTATTAGTTTGCCATCCATTTCCTCTTGCAATATTACTAGCTTATCATTTTTTTAATGTAATATAGGCAATTTATTCCTGAGGGGCAACAGATTTTTCGATGAAACCATGAAATATAAAGGTGTTTGCTAGCAGCAACCTCTTCATTAATTAATGTGGAATTATTTAGATGACTTTTACTTCTTCAGAGATTGTGCATATTTACTGATAATGGACTGTAGAATTGTGCATATTTACTGATAATGGACTGTAGAATTGTGCATATTTACTGATAATGGTGGACTGTAGAATTGTGCATATTTACTAATAATGGTGGACTGTGGAAGCCTGAGTAGACTTTTATGATGGAAATGTTCTGAACTGGGCAGTTTTGTCATTTATGGGTGCATGCGTTTTGTTTCATTGCTTACTGGCAAAATGTTCAAAACAAATTTAAAACGCCCTCTAACAACTGTACTGTATTGTACAAGGAATATAAATTTAGTACAGTGAGGAAGGTGTATCAAAGAGCACATGTATGTTTCATATACAAGGGGCCTATGATTTGAAAACAGCCCAAAATTAATCTTTATCTGCCACTGGCAAAATGTATTTTCTTTGAATGTGGGTTTCAATGCTGTTTCAATGAATGTGAGTTTCAAGGGCAGAGAAGTTTTAATGCTAAGTCTGTTTTTCATTGTGAGACTGCATTGCTTTGTTTAGCAGATGTCTTAGTGTTTGTGCTGTAAAATACAAAATAAAACTTTCAAATGAAGTCCAACTCATCATAGAAGTAAAGCAGTATGCACATTAGTGTTTATGGTAAATGGAGTGAAATAGCCAAGTAATGGATCATTGGAATGGCTGCAGAGGCTCCATTCAACCATAATTTTGTCAGGGGGGAAGGGCAGCAAACTGAGACAGGCCCAGCTCAACTATACCTCCCAACTGTCCAGATTTTCAAAGAATGAATATATTTTTGCTTCTTATTTTTGGTTTGTTCTTCATAATTCCTAAATGATTTGCCAGAAAACTACAAATTTTAAGTCACTAAATAATGATACACTGAGTTTCAGACTTCATAACCTTCAGAAAAATGCATGCTAAAGTAAGAACTGTTATTCTATCAACTGTCTCAATTTATACAAGAGCAATTTTTAGTACTGTTTATATGTTCCCCCAATATATTTGGCCTTGTTCAGATTTACTGCATTAACAGGTTGAGAGGAACATGCAAATAAATTGCTTTATAGAATTAGGCATAGCCAACCTCTCAAATGTCCCCGATTTTGGCTCAAAATGTTGCTCTTCCCCCTAATAATCTCTCCGCAAAATAGCAATTTTGGAAGAAAACATGGAGGGTTTACAATTAAGAAATAACTATAATAATCAAAGTTATAGATTACTTGAAATGCATGTAGATTCTTTTATTTTGTCAGCTGCTCAAGTTAGCAGTACTAATATTAAAGTGTCCCTTCTTTGACAGGTTCCCAGCTGTATTGTGTGGCTATTTCATATTTTTGCATCACATTTTTGGTCCATTTTTCATAAAATTGTGTGTTTTGGCAAATTAGTGACAAATCATTAAAGACTGAAGTTAGAAAATAATGACAGACATTTGAGTTTCAGATTTTATACCCTTCAGAAAATTCATACTAATTCAAGACCTATTCTATTATCTTTCTAAGTTCATTAGAGCAATACTTAAAAATTGTCCTTATTTTTGGGTCTTTGTCCCACTTCTGTGTATGGCTTTGTCCAGATTTCTTGCTCTGAGTTTGAGAGGTATGACAAATGTGTCAGGGCCATCACAGTCAGCCAGAGACATTTCAAATTGTGACATACTTGTTGCACCCCACTCCCCCATGTAGTGACTCTGGAAGTGTCCAAGCAAGGCAAGTAGTTATGCAGTGTAAATGTGCAGTGTGTCCCCCCATCCAAGGTAGACACAAGTACTACAGTGGCTTTTCATCTGTCCTTGATTTTGCAGAATGGTCTGGTTTCTGTCATATTTTTGTATTGTTGATTTATGCTTATTACTCAGATTTATGCTTATTACTCAAAGTGCCTGTTGCTCTGTGTTTAAGTAGCAATGCTTTAATGACCATAAGGTAAGCTTATCTGAGATCGTAAGATGCAAGTAAGCTTTAATAAGCATACTGTTAAAGAATTGCCAACATTGAAAGCCTTTCTGTTGTTGCCATGTAGAGAATACCTAACTAGATAATGTATAAGCCTTGGGTATTGAAGGACAGGATTACATTCTTTTAAAAAGCTCACACTTGTTGGAGACTTCCAGTCATCTCTACAGGCTTTACCCGTAAATTAAACAGAATGCCAATCATGTGTGGTCCATAACCTGTACAGTAATCCTTTAAGCAATGTATCTTGAGCTTGTTTTGTGTTTGCTTTTCATTTTTTACTTTGATCATGTTTTCCCCATGAAACAAGTAGATAGTTGTCAGGCAGCATGTCTTTTTTGGATAAGAAACATTTTTACAAGTGGGGGCATCACAGAGATTTCTACTTTCAGCATGTTACTTGGTACTTTAATAAAGCTGAATATAAATTAAAATTAGAACTGCAATGCAAGGAGAAGTGGTTTGAGTTGAGTGCTGCTTGTTTTTCTTATACTTGATTTTGACTGGCATTCCAGTAATGTATTTAAAAAGTAATTTATTTGTTCATGCCTCACAACCTTTTGTTTCCATCTAGATATTAAGTAAGCTGTCATGCAGCCAATGCATTGAAATATTTTTATTCTTCTACACTTATTTTTGTCTTAATTGGACTCTCATAATGATGGTTTGGCACCCAGGGCAGCGTATTTAATTAAAGTAAGTTTTTGTGGTTTTGAGCATAGCTCCTCCCCTTTCTAGTTGGCCACACCCCTTTCCCTTGACCCCACCCATTCAGCTGTCTCCTGCAGCCCCCCTTTGATTTGAAGTCACCAGCCGCCACTGCCCCCATGTCATTCTTAGTAAGCTTCATTATATCTCTCTCCAAGATTTTAAACAGAATATGATCAGGCTGATGAGAGAGTGCATTAATACCTACCTGTAAATACCTGTAAAAATAAGAAAGAAAAACAATGTGCATTCAAAGTTTTTTGTAGATGGTACTATTTGCTGCTACATCTCTAATTTGGTCCTATGTACATTGGCTGTGGTGGGACATTTTTTTTTTTAGTTTGAAACTTATTTGTGACAAACTATCGCCCCATAAGCCTGACTAGCTTGGTCTGCAAAGCTATGGAAAGGATCATCATGGACCTCATAAATAAAGATATTGGGGACCTACAGACACTGGATCCTACCCAGTTCGGCTTTGTTAAGGGCAGATCCTGCCTCTTAAACCTGGTTGATTTCTTTGAAACAGTCACCAAGGCCATTGACGAGGGGAAGGTGGTCCACACAGCCTACCTGGACCTTGCAAAAGCCTTCGATACAATACCCCACTCGGGCATTATAGATAAGCTCACCAGCTTAAATATAAACCCCTATGTCACTAGATGGGTTGCAAACTGGCTCAAGGACAGAACCCACATGGTTAGAATTACTGGAGCCATGTCAGACTCCAAACTAGTTACAAGTGGCATCCCACAAGGCTCAGTCCTGGGACCTCTCTTGTTCGGTATATATTTCTCGGAGGTACAGGCCAACACGGAAGGACTGTGGCTGGCTAAGTTCGCAGATGACTGCAAACTGGGTGCCATAATCGACTCTTCAGCCGACACAAGCATCCTCCAAAAGGGCCTCATAGAAACAGACAACTGGTGCCAGAGCCATGGCCTCAAGCTAAACGCCAAAAAGTGTATAGTCATCCCCTTTGGCAAAACAAAAGTGCCCACAAATTACCACATAGGTGGTAATCCATTAAGTACAGAAGACGTAATTAGGGACCTGGGGACCCAAGTTGATAGAAATCTCTCATTTGACAACCACGTGGCCAAAGTGGTTAGAAAAACATTTTATATAGCCCACCTAATCATGAAGGGATTCATATCTAGATCAGGGGAGGTCATCGTGCCTCTTTACTCATCCCTCATCAGGCCCATAGTTGAGTACAATGCCCCTTTCGGGATGTACCTTACCAGACACCTGCAGCAACTGGAAAGACCCCAAAATTACCTCACCAAGAGGATCATAGGGCTCAAACAGATGCCATATGCTGCCCGGTTAAAGAAACTCCAGCTCTACTCAGTGGCATACCGCCTGCTCAGAGGCGATCTGTGCCTGACGTATAAAGCCATGTCCAACCAAGAATTAATGGACATGCTGCACCTCAGAAAATCCAAATCCCATCGAGCTACGCGCTCGAGTGACTTGAACCTCAGCAGTGAAATAAATAGGACATGCTGGAGGGACAGATTCATAACCCAGAGGCTCCCTTCACTCTGGAATAAAATCCCAGTCCAGGTTAGGCAGAGTCCCTCATTGACACTCTTCAAGAGGAATCTTGATGAGTGGATGGGAGATCGTAGGTTTACCCCGGGTATCACTTCTGTGTCACTGTTAGACAGAGGCACAGTATACTAACCTCGAAAAAGGGCATAGCAAAATTAATTTAAAATGGGTGGTGAAAGCCAAACACTCTCTGGCTAGGCTTATAAATGCCCTAGGCAGATAGCCTAGTATGAACCTATGAACCTATAAATCTCTAATGTAATGATCATCAGATTTTTCATCATCTAAGTATATTTAGAGGATAACTAGACTCTCAGCTTATGTGTACTGATGAGTCCAAAATAGGGCAAAACCTGCTATTTATTTATTTAAGCAGCAAACAAATAAATCCAAACCAGCCCAAACGTTGAAAATGTTGAAACACAGGTTCCCACTAGGAAGGTAGCTGGAATAAAGAAGCTGAACCACGACAAAGTAAAATATTTTTTAATACAAAATGGTAAGCGCTTTCACAATGGTAACCATTGCTTCATCAGACTGTTCATTCAAACAGCAACAACACTTAAATACTTTAATTCATTACAAGAACAACCAATCGTACCATTCAAAATTAGTCCAGCACTCAACAATCAATTAATTACTATGGTTATGTTTTGCCCTTGGTTAATTGCTAAAGTCAAAAAATTCTGTTTAAAAACCACATACACAAAGTGTAAAGACAAGGACATGGATAAATGTAAACAAAATACATAAAAAGTCAATGAATAAATACATATGCTCATGTTCCCCATTTAGTAACTAATTATGTTCACAAATATAAACATAAAAATATATATAAAAAAAATATATAAAAGTATAAGCAGTACACACTCAACAACTTAATAAATATATATATTCTGCCTAATAAATGCACATGTCCACCTAATAAATACATATACTTTAATGCATACATTTCAACAAGTACTTGTCTTTAATAATATCTATACTAAAAGCAGCTCAAGAAATACTGTCATACTGACCCAAAGCCCTGCATGTGTTTATGTAATCTTCTCATGTTAAAACAGCATTTACTTAAATGATATTATTATTTTAACCTTCTGGATTTTAGCACTGGCTTCAATGGAACACTATCGTTCAAACCCAAGCCTCTATGTGCTCCTAAATGCAAAATCCATTTTACTTCCATATTTTCAGTAGTATTGACTATGTCCCCCATCCTGTTGCTAACATTCTGGAGGTGTAAAACCTGAAACAAAATATATGGTCATCCCCCCTATCCAATGTATGCCTAGCCAAAGCACAATACAATTGCCCTTTTCTAGTGCAGTAAAGGTGATCCCTTATCCATTCCCTAAGGTAATGATTAGTTTTGCCAACAAAAAACATTGTGCAGTGAGCTACATACACTGCATTCTTAGTATTGCAATCAGCAGAATTCCTTAGCTCCCATAGACGCTCTGTTTCAGGGTGCTTAAAAAACCTTGATTCATCTATATAAATGCACTGTGTACATTTTCCACATCTGTGGGTACCGTTCACTGTGTTATCCATCAGAACAGGTGTCCTTGGATAGCAAAGCTGCTTTTTCAGATTTTTCTTATTTCAAAATGCAAAATGTGGTTGTCCACACACTATGTTGGTGGTGTCCTCATCTTCTAACAACATATGCCAATTTTGCCATATGATGGTTTCAAACCTTTTCACATCCCTTGTATATGGTAGGTCCATCAGAATGTATGGTAGTACACTATTCCTAATACCTAACCTGTCACTACCTACTCTATCAGAGTAGTAAGGCTTAGCTTTACCTTTTCTTTCTTTGTGTACATTATGGTACACCTTATCAATTTCATGTTCACTATACCCACTTTTAATGAAACTTGTTTTTAGCTTAGTTAACTCATTTCTATACACTTCCTCTTGACAACATAGGCAATATGTTCTCATTGCCTGGCCTCTGATTATGTTAGGAAAAATCCTAGGATTATGCATACTGTTTCTGTGAAGAAAAGATGGTCTGTAACATTGTTTCCTATGTAGTTTCATAAAACATTGGTCATTTTCTCTGCATATGGTACAAGGAAAGTACAACCTACAATATAACTGTGTGCTACTGCTTTGTAAACTTGATTAATTGTTGCTATGTAACTTATGTTTTTCTTTGTTAAACTTTGATTAATTGTTGCTATGTAACTTATGTTTCTGTCTTTGTAACATATCAGTGTAATTTTCTGTATTTGTGTTTATGGAGCTTTTCTACCTGGGCCTCTGCTGATAATGGGTACCTGCCCAGTTAGACTTTCCTGGTAGACAAATGTCAAATAAAATAAAAATAAATAAATACTGTTGGACACAGAGCTGGAGCACTGCTACTGGTGCTCTCATAGCTTCAGTATTCATTACTGCAGCTGACACAGCTGAAGCAATGCCATTAATGCTTCAGTACTCATTACTGCTGGACACAGAGCTGGAACACTGTTGTCAGCTCTCTCACAGCTTCAGTTTTCATTATAGCAGGACACACATTTGGAGCACTGTCAGCGCTCTCACAGTTTCAGTATTTCATTACTGCAGGACAGAGCTGGGAACATTGTTGTCTGTGCTCTCACAGCTTCAGTATTCATTACTGCTGGACACAGAGCTGGAACACTGTTGTCAGCGTTCTCACAGCTTCAGTTTTCATTACTGCAGGACACAGAACTGGAACACTGTTGTCAGCGCTCTCACAGCTTCAGTATTCATTACTGCCAGACACAGAGCTGGAACACTGTTGTCAGTGCTCTCACAGCTTCAGTATTCATTACTGCAGGATACAGAGCTGGAACACTGTTGTCAGTGCTCTCACAGCTTCAGTATTCATTACTGCAGGACACAGAGCTGGAACACTGTTGTCAGTGCTCTCACAGCTTCAATATTCATTACTGCAGGACACAACTGGAACACTGTTGTCAGTGTTCTCACAGCTTCAGTTTTCATTACTGCAGGACACAGAACTGGAACACTGTTAGTGCTCTCACAGCTTCAGTATTCATTACTGCTGGACAGAGAGCTGGAACACTGTTAGTGCTCTCACAGCTTAAGTATTCATTACTGCAGGACACAGAACTGGAACACTGTTGTCAGCGCTCTCACAGCTTCCGTTTTCATTACTGCAGGACACAGAACTGGAACACTGTTAGTGCTCTCACAGCTTAAGTATTCATTACTGCAGGACACAGAACTGGAACACTGTTGTCAGCGCTCTCACAGCTTCAGTATTCATTACTGCCAGACACAGAGCTGGAATACTGTTGTCAGTGCTCTCACAGCTTCAGTATTCATTACTGCAGGACAGAGCTGGGAACATTGTTGTCTGTGCTCTCACAGCTTCAGTATTCATTACTGCTGGACACAGAGCTTGAACACTGTTGTCAGCGCTCTCACAGCTTCAGTTTTCATTACTGCAGGACACAGAACTGGAACACTGTTGTGAGCGCTCTCACAGCTTCAGTATTCATTACTGCCAGACACAGAGCTGGAACACTGTTGTCAGTGCTCTCACAGCTTCAGTATTCATTACTGCAGGACACAGAGCTGGAACACTGTTGTCAGTGCTCTCACAGCTTCAGTATTCATTACTGCAGGACACAGAGCTGGAACACTCTTGTCAGTGCTCTCACAGCTTCAGTATTCATTACTGCAGGACACAGAGCTGGAACACTGTTGTCAGTGCTCTCACAGCTTCACTATTCATTACTGCAGGACACACATCTTTAGCACTGTCAGCGCTCTCACAGCTTCAGTATTCATTACTGCAGGACACAGAGCTGGAACACTGTTGTCTGTTCTCTCACAGCTTCAGTATTCATTACTGCTGGACACAGAGCTGGAACACTGTTGTCAGCGCTCTCACAGCTTCAGTTTTCAGTACTGCAGGACACAGAACTGGAACACTGTTGTCAGCGCTCTCACAGCTTCAGTATTCATTACTGCAGGACACAGAGCTGGAACACTGTTGTCAGTGCTTTCACAGCTTCAGTATTCATTACTGCAGGACACAGAACTGGAACACTGTTGTCAGTGTCCTCACAGCTTCACTATTCATTACTGCAGGACACAGAACTGGAACACTGCTGTCAGCGTTCTCACAGCTTCGGTATTCATTACTGCAGCAGGACACAGAGCTGGAACTCTGTTGTCAGTGCACTCACAGCTTAAGTATTCATTACTGCAGGACATACATTTGGAGCATTGCTGTTGGTGCTCTCACAGCTTCAGTATTCATTACTGCAAAACACACATCTGGAAGACTTACTGTGCTTCAGTATTCATTACTGCAGGACACAGAGCTGGAACACTGCTGTTGGGGCTCTCACAGCTTGAGTATTTGTAAGAATTGAAAGGACTGTATGAAGCTTTAAGATACTATATTGAAGCTGAAATGACTGGAATGACTGTCTTTATCTTTTAATTAACCAGTTCTGTGCTGAAATATCTCAGTTTCTCCTTTATGGGCCAAATCTTCTTGTATCTTTCCAAATGAAAGTCTGCACACAAGATCTGATGATGGTAGTTTATTATGTAGTAGCAGCATACAATAGAGGTCAATATCTGAATAAAATCTTGCAGTTGTTTAATAATAGTGCTGATAAACTGAAATAGACTGAATTATAATGTTCAGAGCTTCTGCATTCATTATACTGTCTGTAGCTTCTGCACTCAGAATTGTTCGTTTCCTCTTGAATGACAGATTTAATACTAACTGGCACTCTTTTTCTGACTTCTGTGGACTGCCCTACAATAACTCTCTGTGTATCACTCTTAACTAACTTACTGACTTCTTTGTCTGAAGTATCTCTCCTAATAATACTAAAAACCCTGTAAATTTCCTACAAGTTATATGCGCCTCTTTTTTTAGACTGAAGGTTATTTTCCTGAACCCATTTGTATCCTTCACTGAAACATTACTTTCTATTGAAACTGCATGTAAAATATAAAATATAAAATGAAGATATATGCCCGCTTTAATATGGCTGCTTTCCCAGGCCTATGCAAAGAGAATAATGTGTTTGGGTCTAACAAGCTACTTTTAAATTAAACCTGATATTAGAACTCCTCCTAAGATACTTCAACAGGGGTCCTTTTCTGTAGTTTATTCCCTTCCCTGTTTATTACCTTAAGACAATCCCAAAGTTAATAAATATTACCTGTGGCAGGCACCATTTTTACAACTACAACCACCCTTGTCACTATCATATGTTCATTTATCAGTTAACTCTGTTACCTGATTGTTTCCAGCCCCCTCATAAGAGCAACTAACAGGGTCTCTACCCGCTTTGCTTCCCACCCTGCCCCCTATTTCCTCCGCCCCCAGTGGTCCCACCTTTATTACACTCACAAACCCCTCCCATCTTTCCAGTAGCCAACCACAGCACTAACCCAACACTACCTCCTCCATCTTCCCAATACTATCACACCTCCTCAACTAACATGTACAAGCATACCTTACCTATGCTCACTGCATGCACTCTCCTTGCATATCTTACATCCTACCAAAGCTCCATCATTCCCCCACTCAACCACTACCACTGTACTACTACTCACACCGCCACTCATGTCTCACCCTCACTCAGCTCCCCTCCCACCAACTCAAGAAACATCCCTATGCACCCTCCACATATTCTACCAACTATATTACTCAAACATAAAGCATCCCTACAACTTAACACAGTAACCCTCCCACCATACCTATTACCCAAAGAGCACAATCATAAAGTTTCCCTTATAAACAAACACATTCAAAAACTGAGAAAACTAATAACCTCATGCATATCTAAATTAGCCCTAAGTGGAGATATCCACCCCAACCCTGGCCCTACCATCTCCAACCCCAATCCTCATAATCAGACTAGAAACCACAACTTCTCCCATATTACAGCCAATAGAAAGCAAAGCGACTTCCTTCTACTAAGCCTAAATATTAGAAGTATATCCAACAAAGTCCATGAACTCCATGCCACCATAGACTTGTACTCCCCAGATATAGTCATCCTGACAGAAACCTGGCTAAAACCTCACATTACCAGTGAGCAAATACTCCCTACAGGTTATGGCATACTAAGAGTAGACCGGCTAAACAAGAAAGGAGGTGGTGTAGATATAATATTTAAACAGCATCTAAATATCCAGATCTTAAAATCATCAGCTCCACAAATAGGTAATGAAGAAATAATATATACCAACCTCAAAATAAACCAAAACAAAACCATCAACATAACTGGATGCTACTTCCCACCTGGCCAAAACATCCCTTCACTAGAAAACCTCCTCAGCTGGTCTACCCACCATCTCCCCCAAGAAACTATCATTTTAGGTGATTTCAATATTGACTGGCAATCCTGTTCTGGCAACCATCCAACCCATCATGTAAACCTTCATGGCTTCACCCAACTAGTCCAGTTGCCAACCAGGATAAATAAAAACTCCAGCAAGCACACTAGCCTGAACTGGATACTAGTCAGTAAGAGCCCCCAGTCATATATAACAGGCTGCTTATCAGATAGCCTCAGTGATCATTCCCCAACATTCCTACTCAAAAAATACCTATACCAAGCTAAACCTGCCATTTACCGTCAAATACATAAAAAACTAAACTTTAACCCACTCACATTCATCTCATCCCTCAAAGAATGTAACTGCCATCCTCTAAAGTACCTCAGTCTTGATGACACAGTTGAATTTTTTAATACTATCTTCCTGAGCATCCTTAATTAGCATGCCCCCATAAGACTTTCCAGAATCAAAGCACAACCCTCCCCATGGCTACAGAAAATCACTAAGTCAGAAATGAAAAACAGGGATAAAGCCTGGGAGCACTGGCGCAAAACCAAAACCCCCTCAACTTGACAGAAATTCCTAGAACTACGCAATAGAGTCAAAAAGCTAATAAAACAGGACAAATTCCAATACTACCAGTCTGCCCTAGACTCCTCTCAACACAGCCCCAATCAATTCTGGTCCTCCATAAACTCCATCCTCCACCCAGGTAAAGTCAGTACCCCTACTCCTAACATCCCTCACTCCTCAGAAAATATTGCTACCTCATTCAACACACACTTCACACAAACCATACTATCACTAGCTAAACAACAACCCCCATCCCCTCCAACCCACACCTTCAACTAATAATCTCCCCACTGCCTTCTTTTTTTCTCCTGTACCTTCCTCCAACATAAAAAAAAAACTCTTAACTAAACTTAACCCCACCAGATTAGCAGCAGACAACCTCCCAAGTGAATACCCACAAATCGCAGCTGATGCTCTGGCCTACCCAGTATCCATCTTGATTAACCAATCTCTGTCAGAAAGTTACATTCCCACACTGTGGAAAGTATCACATATAATTCCCCTCCACAAAGGCAGACCCTCCACAGAACTAACCAATTACCGCCCCATAGCTATTCTCTCTCTACTCTCCAAAATACTAGAGAGATGCATACACTCTCAGGTCTCAGACTACCTCCTTACTTACAACCTCCTTTCCAATACTCAGCATGGTTTCCGACCAAACCATAGCACCACCACTGCCTTACTCTCCTTTACTAACACTATCCTTCAGGATAAAAACAATGGCTATCTCTCCTCTGCTACTTTCCTAGACCTATCTAAAGCATTTGACATGGTCCCACACAAACAACTTATCTCTGTCCTCAATAACCTATCCTTCTCACAATCAGTCACCAACTGGTTTCAGAGTTACCTGTCTGACCGCCAACAATCCGTTGTATGGCAGAATTACATATCTCCCCAACTACCTGTCTCCATAGGGGTTCCCCAAGGATCCATCCTTGGACCCCATACTCTTCTCTGTTTTCACCAATAATCTAGCCTCTGCCACCAAACATGGCACACTCATAGGTTCATAGGTTCATAGGTTAGTACTAAGCTAACTGCCCTTGCGAGCCATTTTAAGCCTAAACAATTATCCCTTGTGAGACTCAAACCCTGCACCTTTTGTTTGTAAGGCAAACACCTTAACCATTAGGCCACCCTCCCAACAATACAATACGCAGATGACTCAACCATCATCTGCTCAGCCCAGTCCCTACCCAAACTGCAAAAAGTCACACAGGAAGCCTTTTCCTCTGTTGAAACTTGGTTATCCGATGCCCAATTAATACTCAACCCAAACTAAACTAAACTACTCATCTTCCAACCCACCAAACATACTCAAAACAACTCTCACTTTAACATCACAGCAAAAGACAACACAACTATATACCCAACTGAACACACCAAATTGCTAGGAGTGGAAATAGACAATAAACTAAAATTTGACATTCACATATCCTTGACCATAAAAACAGTCCACAAAAAACTAGGAGCACTATGCAGAAATAAGCAACTTCTCACCAAAGCAGCAAAGATTTCAATAGCAAATTCCCACCTTATCTCCACCCTACTTTATGCCTGTCCAATATATACCAACCTAAGGCAATGCGATCTAAACAAGCTAGAGACCTGCTACAACAAAATCGCCAAATTTGCCACAGGGGCATCCTACCGTAGTCACCACTGTCTCTCACTTGCTGAACTGGGCTGGCTTGAACTCCCTCACCTCCTTCAATGGTATCAACTCTCACTCGCCCACAAACTAGTAAATCATCCACTAAATGTCCCATCCCTCCAGAATCTACTCCAACCCTATCGCATCACCAGACCACTAAGATCCAGCAACAAAAATCACTTGCAGATCACTAAAGCCAATAACTCTGCTGGTGAAGCACTATTCTCTTGCACCATAGCCAAATTATGGAACTCTCTCCCACCCACAATTACCTCCATACCATCATGCACCCACTTCAAACCTTTACTAAAAGGGCACCTAAAAACATGCTGGCTATGCTCCCACTCTAATATCACCCTCCCCATCCAACCACTACCTTTCTTTCCACTCCACTAACTACCTTGATTATAGCAAGCTCAGATGCTCATAAGCCAGTACTTATTATACAGCAGGAACTTCTTGTAACATTTGTTAATGTCTGTTATGTATTTCACATATAAAGATTCTAGTTGTCTACTGATGTACTATGTTCTTCATCTGTAAATATGTTGTAAGTAATTGCTATGTAAATTGTTAATCGCTATGTAATCCAATGTAACTACTGTCTGTTTATTTTAACTGTGGAGCTTTTCTCCCCGGGCCTCTGCTGAAAATGGACCTACGTCCAGTCGGACACTCCCGGTCAACAAATATAAATAAATAAATAAATAAATAGTTACTTCCAAATATGAAATACAAAATTAAGACACAGGCCAGACCTTACATTTCCAGGCCCATGCAAGGTCTATTCTATTAAATGTATTTATGTAGTATTTATTCTGGAACAATTGTCAATCAAATCACTGAACTGGGTTTTGCTTCTGTGATTATTTTATAAATCTATTAACATAGTCTGCAGAAGATACTATAATGATCACTAAACCTAATATAACAGCTATAAAATATTTTTTTATTATCGGGTATATAAACATATAATTTTCATTTTGACTACAAGGTGTTGCTTGAGCAATGACTGAGTTATTTTTCTGAAAATCTCTTATCTTTATGGTTTAATTATAACTGGGTAATTCTTTAACATGTAACATTTGTAATTGGTATTGAATATTTTGTGTAACAAGATCAATGCTAATTTGATGATAAATGTGTATAAACCCTCCTTTTACACCTGTAACGTATGTATCCATCCATCCATCCATCTACAAACCCTTATTCCCATTTTTGCACATGGGGTTGGGGTGTCACTATAACAGTGACAATCATCTAGAGTCAATGTCCCTGCCGCAGTCTGTAATGTATGAAAAACATGTAATGTTTGTATCTTGAAGCATAATTACCATATACTGTATTAACTTGCTTCTGTAAAGCTTTAGCAAGATTTGTAAAAGTGTAAACTAATAATCCTGCGCATTTACCTTTTCAATCTTTATGTGCTGTGATAGATGTCTACATTTTAAATTTGTTTCTGAAATGTCCTGTAAATATCTAAGTACTGTAATAGCAGAAATACAATTACTAAGACTAATGCTTTCTGCATTTCAGACCTGTACCTTTTCATACCCTCTCAATGTCTTTTTAACTCTCTGTCTAATGTACAATAATCATTATGCAATGTGCAGTAGATGCTGTAACAAATTAACATATTAAGCCTGCCCTGTTATGCCTTGAGTATATTAAATAAATATTACTACTTATTCTTCAGATAACTTATCTTAATAAGCCAGCTATAAATTATTCTTTTACTTTATCCTCAAAACTAATAACTGCATAATGCGAGGTCTGATGTCATTTTGTAAAGTCCGTCCTAATAATATTAGCTTACTATATATACATATTGTAACCTGCCTAGTAATGCTGTTCAAAACCTGTATAGCTGAGTATGAATGTTATATTCAGAAATTTGACTGAAATGTATTACACACTGAACATTTAAATAACTGAATATGAATGTCATGTTCTAAAACTTGACTGAAATTTACATTACAGTGATACATATTTATACTGAACATCTGAAATAGCTGTGTATAAATGTTATATTTTGGAAACTAACTAAACTAACAGTAAAGGAATATCTTTTTCTGCCAGTATAATTTGAACACATGTAAAAGCATTAACTGAAATCTGGTAACTGTTATATTCTGGAAACTGAACTATTACTAAAAGAATAACTTTTTATCTGAAGTTGTTAATCTTCTTCCTATTCATCACTGATGGGTTCGGTTCCGAGCCCTTGGAACCGAGTTGGCCTAATACCAAGCTCGTGTACACTAAAAACTCTCAAGCTAAGCTGCTACCCACAATGCCCTTCTCCCAGTTACCTCAGATCTCGTTTGCCATGCAGCCATATAGCAGGGTTTAACCGAGCTCTCCAGCTAAGTGTTGTATTTTTTCAAATTTACTGTATTTCTAAGTTTTTTCTCCTAAAAACTCTTTTATATCTTATTATCTCAACTAGCTCTACCCACGGGTATCCTCTTCTTACCATTGTTGATAAATGCCCTTCTTTACCCTTGTGGTATTCTTAATACCATTGTTGGTATTTTTTCTCTTTTTCTTCCTTTCTCTATTCTTTTTTTTGGATTGTTGAGTCGATATACTCAGTATGTCTGAAAAGAAAGGGACTTCGGGGTTTAAGCACTTAGTGTTGCAGGCACTTCATCTGCTCCTTCTGTCGGGAACGATTGCAATACAGTCAGACAATATGTTTGTCGTCTGGTACATAAACAAACAGGGAGGGACCAAATCCTACCTCCTATGTCGCAAGGCCATGAGAATTTGGCATTGGGCGATAGCTACCAACCGCTTTCTTATTGCAACACATATCCTGGGGAGCTCCAATGTGATTGTGGACAGGCTGAGCAGATGCATCCTCTGTCCACATGAGTGGTCTCTCAATCCGAACATAATGGCAGAAATCTTCAGTTGTCGGGGCCAGCATTACTGCGATTTTTTTACTTCCCTCTCATTCAAAAAATGCAGTAGCTACTTTGCCCTCTTTTCCCCAGACGGGGAATCACCGAGAGATGCTTTGACTCACGATTGTCCTGCGGGTCTCCTCTAGGCTTATCCTCTGATACCTTTGATACCCCTATTTCTAAAGAAAGCAATCTGGTTGAGATGCAAAGCAATCTTCATTGCCCCTTTCTGGCCTCGACAAGTGTGGTTTCCCTTCCTCTGACCTCACCTATTACAACCTCCTTGGATCCTGGACACTCATCAGGACCTGATATCTCACCCACAAGGGCTGACTCCCCCAAATCTGTCCACTCTCAAGCTGACAGCTTGGTTTCTCCACTTCCGTTAATTGCCAGGCAGGAAAGCCTCTCCTTACCTGTTCACGAGATTATTTTGGCTTCCCATAAACCATCCACCAGAAAACTCTACAGAGACAAGTGGAAAAGGTTCACTATCTGGTCTAATAATCACATGCTAGATCCTTTTTCATCTCCTACAGCTGCTATACTCCAGTATCATTCTGAGTTGTTTGACAATGGGGCATCAGCTTCTATTATTCGAGTACATTTATCAGCTATTTCCAATTTCCACAACGGTTCAGATGACATCCCTCTTATCTCCACCCGACTTTGCAACTTCTTTCTCAAGGGAGTTTTCCATAGCAGACTTCCTATTAGGCAACTTGTAGAGACATGGAATCTCTCTCGGGTTCTACATTCTCTCTCTCCACCCCCCTTTGAGACTGCTGTGACATGTGATCTAAAATTCCAGTCATGGAAATCTTTGTTCTTGATAGCAGTCACATCAGCCAGACAGATATTTGAGTTACAAGCCTTATGCATCAAGAGCCTGTATCTAATCTTCCATAAGGACAGAGCATCCCTTCGTATTAACCCATCCTTTCTCCTCAAAGTGGTTTCTGACTTCTCTATTAACCAGTCCATTGAGCTCCCTGTGCTTTTCCCAAATTATTCTAACAAGGGAGAATACTGCTTACATTCATTGGACATGCATAGACCACTACATTTCTACTTGAACAGGACTAAGTCCTTCCGCAAGTTGGACCAGCTTTTCATTTCCCTTTCTGGCCCAAGAATGGGATGTGCTGTATCAAAAGTTACTTTATCAAAATGGCTCAGAGATTGCATTACTTTTTTATACTCCCTTGTGAATGAATCTAAACCTGTTCAAATCAAAGCTCATTCAACTAGGGCCATCACAACTTCAGTTGTCTTTCACTCCAGGGCATCCATGGATGACATTTGTGCAGCAGCCATTTGGGCTAAACCTCATACCTTCATCAAACATTACAAATTGGATGTGGTCTCTAGGGGAAGAGTGGCCTTCGGCTCAATGGTTCTCAGGAATGTTCTTCCATAAGGGCCACCCAGGTTCTCCAAGTAGCATGGGATTCTGTCCCACCAGTGATGAATAGGAAGAAGATTAACAACTTCAGACAAAGAAGTTATGTCTTACCATAACGTTCCATCTGAGTTGTTGATCTTCTTCCAGTCATCACACCCTCCCACTGTCCCCCACCAAAGGCTCCTGGTGGATCTTCTGGGTCCTTGTGGTGTTTCAGGGTTTCTGCACAGAAATGGCCTCTGTTTTTCTGTTTTCTCCTATATGTTGCATGCAAACTCAATCTGAGGTAACTGGGAGAAGGGCATTGTAGGTAGCAGCTTAGCTCGAGAGTTTTTGGTGTACGCGAGCTTGGTATTAGGCCGACTCAGTTCCGAGGGCTCAGAACCGAACCCATCAGTGATGACTGGAAGAAGATCAACAACTCAGATGAAACGTTATGGCAAGACATAGCTTCTTTTTTTTGCTAGCATTGTTTGACTACAGATAAAGGCATAAAGTGAATTCTGGTACTGTTATATATTTGTCTGAAAACATATCTTGAAATTAAAACTTGAGCTTGAAATACTTCATATTGTGATGTCATTAATTTGCCTGAATACACTTCTGAATACTTGCATTAACTCTAACCTACATAAATGTACATCTGCTGTATACACATTTTAACTCTAAAGAATACATCCTTTAGATAACTGAAACACATTTATATAAATGTAACTAGCATGCTGTGTATGTACTGAATAATTAACAGATAACTACATTTCATTTACATTTAAATAAACATTGGCAGAAAAAAAACCCCAATAATCTTCACTTCTGGTTTTTGTGGTCTAATTTAGTTTTCTTGACACATGTGTGGACCAGCCCAGAGCTTGCAAAATAGACAAGGCAAGCAAAATAACCTTTTTCTCTATATTGTCCCAAGTCACTTCTGGGATATTGGAAGAGCTGCCCAATAATCTGTCTTTTCATGGATGCTACTCATTAAATTATTTTTTCCAATTCCTCCTACCCATCTCTGGTGAAAATCTGGGCAGCAGATGTAATCCAGAGCTTACCTAAACAATCTTGGTATGTTATGTACTGTGGAGATAACTGGTAAGAGAAGTTTTATTTACATTTATATTTTATTTTTACCAGTGTTTTTCACTGTTTGTAGGAAGAGACAGCTGGTAAACAAGAAGATTTACTTTGGTTTATATTTTGTTGTTTTACCATTACTTTTCACTATTGGTTGTTAGAAAGGGATAGGTTTTAGAATGGCAAGGTCTAGCCATCCCAAGGGATCTAGTCAACTGTAAATTCACACTGACTGCAGAGAGGACAATCCAGAGCTTTTCTAAACAATCCTAAATTGGTTTGTGATTTACTGTGGAGTTGACTGGTAAGAGTTTTATTTTAATTTATATTTTATTTTTATCACCATTTTCACTGTTTGTAGGAAGGAAGGGATTGCTTGCAGACAAGAAGATTTACTCTGATTTATATTTTGTTGTTTTATTTTTCAATCATTTTTATTTATTCTTTACATCAAAGCAGAACAGTAAATTAAATGTAACAGATAAAGCAAAAACACATGAGCATTAAACAATTGTTGTACATTGAGATTAATAGAAAAATAGGTTAATCGATCAAATAATACTATCTACACTGTATGCATAGATTCTTTCAAAATTCAACATAGCAGAAGAAATAATTTTGGTAGGGTTAATATAAATAAAATCTTAAAGAGAAAAAGACATTTTTAGGAGTTAGGGATGTAAGATGTTGTGAAAACTCTTAGTTATAATGAAGCAGGATCATTTGTGGTAGGTTATGCAAGGATAATATTAAAAATTTGTTCCCATAGATTGTAAAGTTTAATATTTTTGTCCTTTTGTTAATTATTATTTTATGGGCTAGTAGATGTTTAGTCGCCATCAGTCTAAAATTCTCCCATGAGTTATTAGTTGAGTTAAGGCAATTGGTAGCTATATAAAGTTTCATTAAAAGAAAAATATTAATCAGGGTAATTGCTTGATTTTTGGAGATATTATTTGGGAGGATATGTAGTAGAGTAAAATCCCAGGTGAGTGTGGATGTCTGATAGCCCGTCTTTTGTAATTGAAGTTTAAGGGAGTTCCAAAGTTTAAATACACATTTACAGCTCCAGAAAAGGTAGAGTAAGTCAGTAGATTGGTCTTTACAGTGTGGGCAGAGTGGAGATTTTATAGGATTAAATTTATGTAGAATAGCAGGTGTGAAATACGCGTTGTTATAGATCATGAGTTGAGTAAAAGCTAGTTTTTGAAGGGGTATAGATTTTATTGTTAGGTTACTTGCTTGATTCAATTTATGATTATCAATGGATGAAAGGTTTTTTTCTCCAATAGTCAGAAATGAGTATATATTTCTGGAATTTAATGTATTTGATCATTTTGTAGGTATATGTGGTAAATTATTTTAGTTGAGAGGATAGTCTTCCAAAGTAAGTTACAAGTTGCTATATCTTCATTACTTGTGATAGTGTCATGGACATAACTGGTACATAACTCCTTGATCTGTCTCAGGATCAGTAAGTATGATTTGGGAAGGTTCAATTGGTTCCTTATTTCTTGTACAGAGCAATTTATGTATGGATAAATGTCTTGAATGGTTGTGTTTATTAGTCGAGGGAAGTGATTTAGGTTTAAAGTCTGATTATTTATTTTAAGATTAGGGTTTTTATGTAAGGGTTGTAATGTCATCATAGCTTATATAAGGTTTAGGGATTTGAATAGTTTTTGTGTTAGTGCAATGGAGTGTTTAAGGGGGTTCTATTCAATTACAAGATTTCATTAAGCTGGTGTTTAGAAATGGTAATGCTTTGGGGTTGATATCCAGGCTTTTGATATGGTTATGGTATATTCTTAGCCAGTGTGGGTACCAAGCTTTATCTTTTGGGTTGTATTCAGCTATTCATAAAACTCTATTGGTGTTTATAATTAAGTAGTATGTCTCAAAATTTGGAAGATCTAAGCCACCTTTATTTTTGGGGGTCGTTAATTTGTCATATGAAATTCTATTTTTTTGGGTTCCCAGATGAATTTGGCTAGCTCAATGTGTATTTGTTTAAAAAATTTATAGGGTATGGTTATCTGGGAAGTCATGAAAATATAGAGTAATCTGGATAAAACATTCATTTTAATTATAGAAACTTTGGCCAAAAATGGTAGCCTTAGATTTTTCCATCTATTAAGGTCTAGTGAAATGTCTTGCCATTTTTGCTTTATGTTGTTTGAGTAAAAGTCTCTGTTGTTTGTAGAGAATGTAATGCCTAAGTACTTAATTACTTCTTCAGTTTTTAATTTCCCTACCAGTGGTAGAAGAGAGAATGGTTTAGGAGTTTTTAATGGGAAGATGTTAGTTTTTTGAGGTTTAATTTGTAATTCGATACCATCGAGAAGTGTTCAATAGCAGATAATATTTTATTTATATCCGAAATTGGGGTGGTACAATAAATATTTAGATCATCAGCAAAAGCAGATAACAAGATTTTGGTGTTATAAAATTATTGGGGGGTTATGATATATATTTTGTTTTATATTTATGAAGAGAGGCTCTAGATATAAGTTAAAAAGTAGAGGAGACAGAGGGCATCCTTGACGGGTTCCATTTTTAATCTGAATTCTTTTTGACCAGGTTATGTTAATATATAAAGATGTAGAGGGGCTATTGTATAATATTTATAAGATTTGGATACATTTTTGGGGTATATTGAAGTAAGACAGAGTTTGAAGTAAAAAGGTTATATGTACTCTATCAAAGGCTTTATGGGCATCAATAATGAGTGCATATATGTTTAGATTGTTTTGATTAGCATATGAGATTAGTGTATTTAGTGTTAATGTATTATCACTCGTTTGTCTAAATGTTATAAAACCAGATTGTTCGGGGGAAATAATTTTATCCATTAAGTTTTTCAGTCTGTTTGCAAGTATAGATGTTAAGATTTTGGTGTCAATGTTTAATAGTGATATGGGTCTATAACTATCTGGGTTTTTGGGGTCTGCTTTTTCTTTAAGTATAAAAATAGTTTTAGATGCATTAAAGTGTACATCATTGATTTTATTATTTATTATATAGTTCAGTATATGGAATAAAATTTGGGCTACGATGGGGTAGACAGTTTTATAAAACTCGGTAGTGAGACCGTCAGGGCCAGGGGCTTTATGTGATTTCATTTGCTGAATTGTTGAGGTTATTTCATCAATAGTGATGGGTTCACGTAATTTTTCTTGTTGTTTTGGGTCTAATTTCGGGAAATTGAGATTTTGGAGAAAGTGTGATTTAACTTCTTTTGAGGGTAGTGTTAGTTGATCTCCATAGGTTTGTGAATATATTAACTCAAAGGTTTTAATAATATCATCATTTTTAGTATAGTGTTTGTTCTCATAAAATATTTCGGATATTTGAGAGGGAGATTTGGTTTGATTTATAATCCTGGCTACAGCTCTAGATGGTTTTTGGACTTCATTAGCATAGTTAGCCAACATTTTGGTTTCATGAAAGGATAATTTCTTGTTATGCAGAAGGTAGAGATCCTTTTGAAGTTTCAAGATTTCTGTTTCTGTTTGAGTATTAAAGTTAGTTAATAGATCATGCTCGAGTAATTTTATTTTAGTTTCCAAATCCTGCTCCTCTTTAAGTTTAATTTTTTTATAGTAAGTTGCTTTTTTAATGAATATTCCCCTAATTTGTGCTTTGGTTGCCGCCCATTCAATATCCAGGGGTATCTGAGAATTTGGAATGTTAGACAGGGTTGACTTTAGAATAGATTGAATCTCGTTAATTATCTTTTTGGTTAAAAGATTGGGTTCAGGGACCAATTGTAACCTCTTTTTATTGTACAGCTTTTGTGGTTTCCATTAATATTTAGAGTAATTTTGGAGTGGTCGGAAAGGTATCTAGTGTGGATGTTCAATTTTGGGTCTAAAATAATGAGTGCTTCCGAAATTAAAAAGAAGTCTGTTCTCGACCACATTTTGTGGCAAATGGAGTAGAACGTAAATTTACTAGTTTTATTTGAGCTATCTCCATATTTAAAGGGATCATAGAGATTGTAATCATGTTTGAGTTCATTTTTGAGCTACAGATGCTTGTTTGTTATGTGATAGGGTTATACTTGATTTGTCCTGTTCTGGATTTTGGTACATGTTCCAATCACCACCGAGAATCATATAATGGTTTTGGAATTGGTTTATAATAGGGTATAGTGATGCAAGAAAAGAGTGTTGATTATTACAAGGGGCATAGATATTTAGTAACAGAATGGGCTTAGGAAGAATTGGAGTTGAAAAAGTTACATAGCACCACCTCCCCTCTTTGTCCACTTTGGTTTCCAGAATTTTGTCTTGATATTGCTTTTTAATTATTATAGCTATCCCCACACTGTTGGTTTTACCTTCAGAAACTATAATTTCCCTTATCCATTTTTTTCCCTAATTTCTGACCATTGTTCAAGGGTTAGATGTGTCTCCTGGACTAGTATAAAGTTCGCTTTTGCTTGTAAAATGAGGAGTAAAAAAAGTTTTCTTTTCTTTTTATTCTGGAGCCCTTTGATATTCCATGAGTCAATTCCCACATTGAGGTGTTTGGCATGTCGGTATAATAAGACTTGTGTATTATTTAGAGTTAATAGTTTTTGTTTATATTTTGATGAGATCAAATTAAGAAAGCATCTTATTATTCCCATCCCAGCTCTGTGCCTAACCACTACCCCCATGGACCAGGAATAGAGCAGGGAATAAGTAGTTATTAAGTTTGTAGATCTTTAGTTCAATAGAGTATTAACATATCGTGTTTTAAAATTTAAGCAAGGAATGAAGGCGAGTAACCCTGCATGGGTTTTAACAAAATTGACAAAGCTTAACAAACTGACTCCCTAAAAAGCACTACTAATATAACCTAAGTCTCCTCAACAAATTTTAATATAAAGAAGTTATAACATCAAAGGTGTATATCTTACAACATTAACAGTAGTTGAGAAAAGCAACCTAGAAAGAAAATATTAGAACCAATATTTACAAACATTATAACTGTATTCTAGAATAATTAGGTATTATTTTTATTCTTAGTACGTCTAAATTTATTTCTTCAATCATGTCAACTGATATGATCATTCACAACAAGTATTATGAGGGAGGACAGGGGCCAGCATCCTTCCATTACCAGGATGGTATGAAACTAGATTATTCAGATAGTAACATTATAATTACAGCTAACTGTGTCAAAATATAAGTGTATGAGTGCGTCTGAGCGTGGATGCATGTGTGAATGTTTATATGTCTGTTGTTAACTTTAATAATCTATTATAAGTATTGTCTCGTTTTAATCCTCAGCATTTTAGTCAGCAAATCTATCATCCAAAACATTTGATGTTAGTTATATAATGCTGGTATTTCCTATAAGAGATCCTCAGGAGCAAGGTGTTTAATTCCCTTATTCATGGTATTAAGTAACTCATTGTCTAAGGTTACCAGTTGGTACAGTTGTCTAAGGTTACCAGTTGTTAAGTTTTACTGCTTTGCCGCCTACTTTTTGGCATTTTACGGCTTGCTAAAGTTTATATCTGTAACAGTAACAGTACTTGGAACACATCTAGAGCCTGTTTACTGCATTTCCTGTGTTGCACTTAATTTAAAATCGTTTTTTTTCTCTAAAAACTGCATTTTACCTGATTTTGGCCGAGCACTCAAGTGTGGGATCATTTATTGCACTTTTGTGATTATATTGCTGCTTGTGTATCTCTGCTACCTTTAAACTACAGCAAAAAGAAAAAAAAAATCTTGCTTTTTTCCCACTTTCTGAAAGTTAAGAAAGTTCAGTTACAGATTTGCTGTTCTGAACTGTTTGGAAGTTTCTAGAAGACCAGTGCTTGCTTGGGCTAAAGGAAAGTCTCTGTGTTCACCAGTGGGAGTGGTTAAGACTGAACAGCCTGCCTGTCCCTGGTGGAGTGGTTACTACCTAGAAGCTGTAGTTTTATTGGCCATTTTGGGTCAATTCTAAACTCCTTGATCTCTCTCTTAAAACCAGGCTGCCTCATGGTTTTGGCGTCTTTTCAGGCTTGCTAGTTGTTGCTGAAGCACCTACCAAGAGGAGAAAATGCTGAGAGAAGAAAAGGAGCCACTTTTGTGATTTTAAGTATTTTCTTCTGATTTTTTGTTAAGTTTTACTGCTTTGCCACCTACATTTTGGCATTTTCCGGCTTGCTAAAGTTTATATCTGTAACAGTAACAGTACTTGGAACACATCTAGAGCCTGTTTACTGCATTTCCTGTGTTGCACTTAATTTAAAATCGTTTTTCTCTAAAACTGCATTTTACCTGATTTTGGCCTAGCACTCAAGTATGGGGTCATTTATTGCACTGTTGTGATTATTTTGCTGCTTGTGTATCTCTGCTACCTTTAAACTACAACAAAAAGAAAAAAAAAACAAAAAAACTTGCTTTTTTCCCACTTTCTGAAAGTTAAGAAAGTTCAGTTACAGATTTGCTGTTCTGAACTGTTTGGAAGTTTCTAGAAGGCCAGTGCTTGCTTGGGCTAAAGGGAAGTCTCTGTGTTCACCAGTGGGAGTGGTTAACACTGTACAGCTTGCCTGTCCCTGGAGGAGTGGTTACTACCTAGAAGCTGTAGTTTTATTGGCCATTTTGGGTCAATTCTAAACTCCTTGATCTCTCTCTTAAAACCCTACAACTCTCTTTTTGCGCAGTTTTGTGCACTGAGCAGCGTCGGGCAGCGCCGCCTAAACAAGTTTAAACTATTCCAGGCTCCACAAAGTCTGCTCTTCACTTTTTCCCTTAGAACTGTTCAAACTCTCAAAGTAATCACTCTATTCTCTTTCTAAAGCCCTGCACTTGCTCAGCTCTTATAAGAAAACACTAACTAACTAAAGCACTACACCCTCCTTGACTTCTCATAAGTATTAGACTCCCGATTGGTCCTTCCTGATCAAGTGAAAAATCAGTTCCCTTCCCTAATCTGATCAGTAAAAAACAGTTCCCTATACTAATCTGGTATGTCCAAGGGTCAGTTTCAAGGTTACTCTCCAGTTCAGCTGGTGAATCTGGGAATTTTGAGGCAATGTTACAATTGCCTTAAGTACACAGACAACCCTCTCCTCCTTCCAACAAACTCTAATACATGTGAGAGATGCAGTTACACAGCCAAACTGGAGGCAGAGCTCTTTCAACCCAAGACTGGCACAGTCAGTCAGGAGGAAAAGGTAACCACCCACACCACAAATCCAGTCTCACACAGACCTATTGCATCTGCATACCCAACACATAAACACACAAAAACATACTCCTAAGCAGATATCCAAACAACAGCCACCCCTCAACAATACCCACAAATCACATATCTCACAAAATCAGTGTGCCTCACAGTCACAGCCCATAAGGCCAAACAACACACCAAATACACTTGTTATAGGGGACTCTATTGTCCGGCACACTGACGTCCCTCTCATCAGACTGAACAAGGAGAAGGTCACTGTAAGCTGCCTGTTGGGTGCCAGGATCCGCCACATAATGCAAGCACTCAGGTCACTCCAAAGCAAGTAGAAGTATGGCTCCGTCATTGTCCATGCTGGTGTGAATGACCTGAGATGTACCTCCCTGGACTACATGAAAAGAGACATAGAGGAGCTCTCTGACCATGTATCCCAGGCTGGTATGTCCCTGACCTTGAGTAGCATCTTGCCCTCACCAAGAATGATGCCACAGTATAAAGACAAAATGATCAGTTTCAACAATTGGCTAAAGTATTGGTGTCATTCAAAGGGGATCCAGTGTCTGTCAGCCTGGGATGACATGCTCGACAAGCCACGTTGCTTCGCTAGGGACGGCTTGCACCTGTCACCCTTAGGCTTTCGTATACTGGCCAAGGCTCTTGCCACCCCCATAGTGTCTTTTTTAGGCAAGGCTCAAAGGACAAACCCACCTCCATAGAAAACCCAAAGATAAAAAAACTAAAGGTAATGCTACTCAATGCCAGAAGTCTAAACCTCAAGATGCATGCACTCGAGACTCTCCTCAGTATGGAGAAAATCAATATCTGTGCAGTAACAGAAACCTGGTTCAAGGCTCCTGAGAGCACCCCAGCACTACCAGGTTATAACTCATACCATGCGTTTCAGCCCCAAAACTCGGACCGAAGCACAAAAGGAGGGGGAGCATCTATATTCATCAAAGATACCTACACCTCCAGGTTAGTGGCACTGCACAAAGCATCGGAAACCAACAGCGGGCAAAACTGCCTTTCAGTTTGTAGCCTGCTACAGAACACCCTCCCTATTACAGGAACCCCACTTGGCATTCCTGAGAACAATGGAGAATCGGAAGGTCTCTCCAAACACTATGTTACTGGGTGACTTCATCTACCCAAACATTGACTGGGAAAACTACTCAAGCCCAAACACCCTCACCCAATGGTTCCTTGAATTTATAAACTCTAATGCAATGGAACAGCTGGTCACCACTCCCACAAGAGGGAACAACATATTGGACCTGGTCATCACCAACATGGGGACTCTATGTTCCACACCAGAGGTAAACCCCTCATTGGTAAGATCAGACCATAAACAAATTTCCCCGGACATCCATATCCCGTCCCCACCCCCAGCCAAGGAAATCACTGTAAAGAATTTCTCCAAAGCCAACTTTGCACTTCTCAAGACTGAGGTGGAATCCTTCAAAGCCCCTGGGCAAGAGGATAATACAGCCCAATCCGCAGAATCCTTTACAAATGCATTCTATGAGCACCTGCAGGAATGCATGGATCGTGCTATCCCAAATAAAACCAAGACTCACTCCTCCAAAAACAGGGGACCGGTCTGGTGGACCCTGGCCATAAATAAGCTATACAACAGAAGGAGGAAGCTACTACATGACAGAGCAAAATCCCAAAAAGGGAAGGCATCTCTGATCAGTATTAGCAAGAAACTTCGATCCCTCATAAAATCATCAAAGGCCAGTTTCGAAAGAAAAATTGCCCTAGACACTAAAGATAATCACAAGGCCTTCTTTAGTTATGTCAGAAACATGGGCGGAAACTCCCAGATATGCTCTGAATTGTTGCATAACGATACAAAATATACCGAACCCACAGACATAGCCAACATCCTGGCAGACAGATTCAGCGCAAACTCCCCCCTCTTCCCCCCCCCAAAGGAGCAAACACCTATCCCAACTGAATGTAACCTCCCTGACATCACAGATGCACAGGTGAAAGCTGCCCTCTCCAAAGCAAAAAACACAGCATCTATGGGACCGGACAGTGTCCCAGGCTGTGTCTTACATGAGCTCCAAGAAGAACTGAACCCTCACATTAAGTCACTGTTCAAACTTAGCCTTACTACAGGATATGTACCCAAAGAATGGTGTACAGCTACAGTGGTCCCACTCCACAAAGGTGGTGCCACAACGGACCCCGGAAACTATCGCCCCATAAGCCTGACTAGTCTGGTCTGTAAAGCTATGGAGCGTATTATCATGGAACTCATAAACAAAGACATTGGGAGCCTCCAGACACTGGACCCTACCCAATTTGGCTTTGTTAAGGGTAGTTCTTGCCTCTTAAACCTAGTTGATTTCTTTGAAACAGTTACCAAAGCCATAGATGAAGGCAAGGTAGTCCACACAGCCTACCTGGACCTCGCAAAAGCCTTCGACAAAATACCCCACTCGGGCATCATAAATAAGCTTACCAGCTTAAATATCAACCCCTATATCACAAGATGGGTTGCAAACTGGCTCAGAGATAGAACCCACATGGTCAGAATCGCAGGTGCCATGTCCGAATCCAAACCAGTTACAAGTGGCGTCCCACAGGGCTCAGTTCTAGGACCTCTCTTGTTCAGTATATACTTCTCTGAGGTTCAGGCTAACACGGGGGAATTGTGGCTGACAAAGTTCACAGATGACTGCAAACTGGGGGCCATAATCGAATCTCCAGCTGACACAAGCATCCTCCAAAAGGGTCTCACAGAGATGGATGCTTGGTGCCAGAACCACGGCCTCAAGCTAAATGCTAAAAAGTGCATAGTCATCCCCTTTGGGAAAAACAAGGTGCCCACAAATTACCACATAGGTGGTAATTCATTAAGTACGGAAGAAGTAATTAGAGATTTGGGGACCAACATAGATAGTAATCTCTCCTTTGATAATCACGTTGCCAAAGTGGTTAGAAAGACCTTCTATATAGCCCACCTTATCATGAAAGGGTTCGCATATAGATCAAGAGAGGTCATTGTGTCCCTCTACTCGTCACTCATCAGGCCCATAATTGAATACAATGCCCCTTTTGGGATGTACCTTACCCGACACCTGCAGCAACTGGAGAGACCCCAAAAGTACCTCACCAAGAGGATCATGGGCTACAAACAGGTGTCCTATGCAGCTCGACTAAAGAAACTCCAGCTCTACTCAGTTGCTTACCGTCTACTCAAAGGCAATCTATGCCTGATGTACAAAGCCATGTCAAACCCAGAATTAACGGACATGCTCCACCTCAAACCTCAGCACAAAAATAAATAGGACATGCTGGAGGGACAGAGTCATTTCCCAGAGGCTCCCCTCACTCTGGAATAGAATCCCAATTCATGTTAGACATAGCCCCTCTCTGACCCTCTTCAAGCGAAATTTGGATGCATGGATGGGAAATCGCAAATTCACCCCTGGGATCTCTCCTGTGTCCCTGCTAGACAGAGACACAGTAAACTAATCTTAAAAGGGTACCTTCTGTGACCTACTTTACAGAGGCACAGTAGGCTAATCTAATAGGGAGGTGGAAGCCAAATACCTATGAACCTATAAGATTAAAGATATGTGTTGTGTCTCATTTTGGTTTATTGTGAGTTAAGAAGGGAGTTTACTTAATACTAGTGTGAGTATCTTCAGTTATATACATAAGGGTGTATAAAAACACATAGATACTTTGAAGAGATAGAACAATCAACTTTGGATCAAGTACAAACATGAACATATGATTAACCAAGCAAATATGTCTCTCCTTTTATCAAATAAGACAACAGTTTGAAAAATATGGCTTATAGAAGCATATCCCTAGAATGGATTTACAAAAGGCTAACCAGCAGAGATAGCTCAATACGTATCTCAATTCTGAGGCAAAGACTACAGTAAAAAACTTTTTACATAAGGTTAAATTGTATATTCATTTATATGCAATATGTATAATTTACCACCAGGTAGCTGGGAAAGATTTACTCTTCCAGCTAGATTTTGTAGCATTTGGTTTAGTCATGTTAATTACTAGTACAGTTTGCAATACTGTAGTTTAACACATTTCATATTAGTTAGTTATCAAGTTAGTTACACTGGAATGTAATTCTTTAACAAAGGAACCAAAAAAATATCCCATTTAGGAAAATGGTTGAAAATCACAGCACTATTTTTGTTTATTTCATTGCAGGAGAACTGTAAACATTGTAAATCTAGCAAAGAAGACATGACACTCAAATCTGTTTATTCCTAGTGTTGACACAGCCCGTTTGCTTTTAGCTGCTTTAAGGGCTGCATGTTCCTTTAAATAATGAATTTTAACATTTGAAATATGTATCCGTAGGATATAGGATAGTTAGATAATTGAATTTAATAATTAAATGTCAGCATTTAGTGTTGTGGTAATTTAAAGCAAAGTTTCTCACTTGGGATAAAGAATTAGCCTAAAAAAAAAGAAAACATGTTTAAACTGCTTGATTTTAAGCTTCTTAACCAAAACAGGAAGCTTATCTTTGAGCTCCGAAACAACAAGCACGCATTTGTTTGCAGTCTCGTTTTTAGAAGGTTAAATTAGTCTTCAGGCTCTACGAAGTATTCTTTCAGGTGAACCGACTATGTAAATGCTTGTAGGGGGACCAATTAAACAGACTGGATGTCCCGGAAGTGTCATCTTTGAGAAAACCTGACATCCGTGCAGCAGAGACTTTTGGTTCCTATCGTGGGAAAAAAGAAGTAGCGGAAGCAGTTCTAAATTTCCGCATTAGCTCCTCGTGGCTTGGCAAAGATGAAAAAATGTTAAAACACTGATACTAGAGGCCTAATAAGGCCCACCACAGAGACAAAAGGCAACAGCAGACCTTGGATCGTCGCAAAGCATGCAGCCGTACATTTAAGGCCTGTAAGTCATTATTGAGTGTATTTAGTGTGTATTTATCGCTCTAAAGTGGGGACCTTTTTAAAAACAGCAAGAAAACTATTTTTGGCTTCTTTATGATTAGCGATCACATGTTTGACACCATCCAGGTGGAAAAGAATTTGGGTATTTCATTTGGAATTTTATTTTCCTTTCAATCAGGAATTTACAGTAAGGGAAAAGAAGTTGTCTGGCTTGCCTTATTTGAAGGGGAAGGTCTTGAGCCAGTGATATTGAGTTATTATTCCATGTAACAGATACACCAGTTTTCTTAGCAGACAACAAAATTGTGTTAACATCTTGAAAGTTTAAAAGTTTAGCATATACTGGTCTGGGTTTGTATGATACCTGGGATTCTCTCAGAGCTCTGTGTGCTCTTTCTATTATTATTTGCTGAGCTTTTCCTGGTTCTTTGAGCAGAATGGTAAAGATTTGAGTGATGGAAGAAATCAGATCATTGTGAGTTACAGATTCTGGGATGCCTCTTATGATAATATTATTCCTTCTGGACCTTGCTTCCAGATCTGTGTTCTTTGCTTGGACCAACCCCAACGGGAATTATCCAGAAGGAGTACATATAATCCTCCCACTCCCCCATTCTTGAAAATATTTGAGGAACTTGTGGAGAATGAAATTATGCAATTAAATTTTAAGGAAGGCAGGAGTAACAATTTTTTCTGAAGGGGACAAGAATATTTGAATGTATTTGAATGAACAGAAATGTAGGGTGATGAAACCCGACAAGGAGGGAGGCGTGGTTTTGATGTACACTGTTGATTATGACATGTACATGTGCAACATTTTACAGGATATGGAACAGTATGAATCAGTTTCTCGAAACGAGATTAATATAGCTTACACTAAAATCAAATATTACTTATTATACCATGACCCCCCCAAAACGTGCACGCTGATTGGCCAGCGTGCCCATTGTAAATCGAGTTATACTAATGGAAAAAGGTCCGGTCGCCCGGACTTTTTTCCATTAGTATAACTCATTTTAAACACTGTCGCTATGTTAAATGGGTTTAACATGGCGAGACAACTAAAATAAGCAACGGAGATCTCCGTTGCTTATTTTAAGCTGTCTCGCTATGTTAAACCCATTTAACATAGCGAGACAGTTTTTAAGCAACGGAGAAAGCAAGATCTCCGTTGCTTTTTAGTCTCGCTATGTTAAATGAGTTTAACATAGCGAGACAGTTTAAAATAAGCAGCGGAGATGTCCGTTGCTTATTTTAAACTGTCTCGCTATGTTAAACTCATTTAACATAGCGAGACATAAAAGCAACGGAGATCTTGCTTTCTCCGTTTTTGCACAACTCTGATGTACTGCGCAGGCGCAGTACATCAGAACTACTGGATGCCAGACATCTGCGGAAGGGCAGTAAACAGGCATTATACTATGCCATTATTTAAGAAAAGTAACAGTTTCTTTTCTTAAATAATGTCATGGTATAATAGCAATAACCCACGCCTGGGTGTGGGTAATGCTAAATTTACCCACGGTTGGCTTTGTTTGGTCCCTCGGGCTTCGCCCTCGGGACCAAACCACGCCAACCGTGGCTAAATTTAGCATTACCCACACCCAGGCGTGGGTTATTGCTATATTAGATCATTTATTGCAAGGGAGTATGAACGAGAAATTATACAATTTTCTATACATGGACAAACCAAGAATACAGACAATTTTTGGCATTCCCAAGACACACAAAGGGATCAACAACATCAAGTTTAGACCTATAGTAGCAGGTGCTGGGGGAATCACTGAACCTTTGGCTACATTTGTTGATTTGAAAGTCAAAGATTTTGTTGCTTCAATACCACACATTTGTAAGGACTCATGGGAGTTTTTGAAGGGAATGAGTAAAGAAATATATGACAAGGATATACTGATGGTTACCATAGATGTGGTTGAATTATTTCCTGGCATTCCCCCATGAGACGGGTTTAGAATGGTTTTCCGAAGTTCTTATTACCGAATCAGGCCTTGACAATAATACTATTAATTTAATTATTGAATTCACTAAAACTGTTCTTAGGAATAATTTTATTTACTTTAATGGTGAATATTACCACCAAAAGAAGGGAGTAGCTATGGGGGCACCTTGTGCCCCCTTATACGCCGATTGTGTATTATATTTTTGGGAACGAAAATTTATACTACAGACTGATTGGACAAATTATATTACCAAATACACAAGATTTTTTAGACGTTTGTCTGTTATGGAAAGGTTCTAAAGAAAAATTAGAAGAATTTTTCTGTTACATTAATGAGTCCACTGAGTTTTTGACTTTCACTTCGAATGTGAACGAAGACAATTTAGATTATTTGGATGTCACAATATATAAAGATTATGAGAAAGATTGTTTTCAGTCTAAAATATTTAGGAAAAAGACATTTTCGAATGCATATTTGCATTTTGACAATGGACATCCTTTTTACCAAAAAAGGGGAATAATGAAAGGTCAAATGATTAGGGCCTCAAGAATGACAAGCCTAACGGAACAGTTTTTGAAAGAAGTGGATTTTATTACTACACTTTTTGTGGAGAGGAGCTATCCTAAAAGACTTATCGAGAATATAGCTAGGGAAGTCATAAAGAATAGGGACAAAAAATGTTTCCCATTATTGGGTAATGGAGGACTGGAGTTGGGTAAATGTTCCTCCAAGGTTTCTAAAAAGGAGGGTGCTTTTTTACACACCTTTTCGTTGACTTTACCTGAAGTGGAAAGAATTATTATAAAATATTGGCCAGTGTGTTAACGGTGAATGATGATATTTCTGTTTTTTTACCTGTCCATCCCCATTTTATAAGGAAGAGAGATACGAACCTTAAGGCATGTATGGAAAGGGTGGCTGAAGTGCAGGGTGGACAAGGTAGAATCAAGAGAGATACTTACAGGTGTGGTGCCTGTTATCAATGCTGCTAAATGCTGAACCAGGGCTCTCTGTATGTCCCGTTGAGGAGATTTAACATTCAAGCTTCTCAGTACTTTAATTGTAGGACCAAGGGGGTAGTATATTTGGGCATGTGTATCAAATGCTCAAGTTTTTATGTAGGGAAAATGAAAAGGCATTTGAATAGGAGAATTTACGAACACATGTACAAAGTTAGTAGAGGGAAAGATACAAATGCCTTTTACAAACATTCTCAAACCTGTAAAAATATGGATATAAAGTTTTTTGTACTGGAACAGGTGTATATGGACCCCGGGGTGGTAGTTGGGAATCCAGATTGGAGTATAAAGAGTTGCTTTGGCAACTGAGATTAGACACTGGGAGAGCCCCGGGACTCAATGACGACATTAGTATTGGCAGTGTTTTAAAATTAATGGCTGCTAGATTATAAATTGTAAATATTTTCATTGTCTTTATGTATATATTATACACACTGTTTATACATTCATATGCATTTAATCTGCACAGTGGTTGATATGAGTACGATCAGAAGTTACTATTGTATTTCATTTGTTTTTTAAACAAACAAATGTAACAAATGTTTTAATTGTACCATTGTAAAAAACAGGGGATGTATGTGCTTAATTCATTGGTGGGGAAGAGCTGTCACATGTTGCAATTATGTTATTTAAACTGATTGAACACAATGCTATGGGTTCTGATGAAGCCTGGTATTTGGACTGGGTGAAAGCGCTTAACTTTACTGTGTTCACATTGTGCTTTATGAATTTTTGAGGTGTAGCCTGTATTAAACCAGTTTTTAGTACCAATATTGCTTGGCTGGAGATTGTTTGTGGATCCATATCCTGTGGGCCGGTGTCATTTTTCTTGGTTTTGTGCTTGTGCTACTTTTTATCTTCAGTTATATACATAAGGGTGTATAAAAACACATAGATACCTTGAAGAGATAGAACAATCAACTTTAGATCAAGTACAAACATGAACATATGATTAACCAAGCAAATATGTCTCTCCTTTTATCAAATAAGACAACAGTTTGAAAAATATGGCTTATAGAAGCATATCCCTAGAATGGATTTAAAAAAGGCTAACCAGCAGAGATAGCTCAATACGTATCTCAATTTTGAGGCAAAGACTACACTAAAAACCTTTTTACATAAGGTTAAATTGTATATTCATTTATATGCAATATGTATAATTTGCCACCAGGTAGCTGGGAAAGATTTACTCTTGCAGCTAGATTTTGTAGTATTTGGTTTAGTCGTGTTAATTACTAATACTGTTTGCAATACTGTAGTTTAACACATTTCATATTAGTTAGTTATCAAGTTAGTTAGACTGGAATGTAATTCTTTAACAAAGGAACCAAAAAATATCCCATTTAGGAAAATGGTTGAAAATCACAGCATTATTTTTGTTTATTTCTTTGCAGGAGAACTGTAAACATTGTAAATCTAGCAAAGAAGACATGACACTCAAATCTGTTTATTCCTAGTGTTGACACAGCCCATTTGGTTTTAGCTGCTTTATGGGCTGCATGTTCCTTTAAATAATGAATTTTAACATTTGAAATATGTATCCATAGGATATAGGATAGTTAGATAATTGAATTTAATAATTAAATGTCAGCATTTAGTGTTGTAGTAATTTAAAGCAAAGTTTCTCACTTGGGATTAAGAATTAGCCTAAAAAAAAGAAAACTTGTTTAAACTGCTTGAATTTAAGCTTCCTAACCAAGAAAGGAAGCTTATCTTTGAGCTTTGAAACAACAAGCACGCATTTGTTTACAGTCTCATTTTTAGAAGGTTAAATTAGTCTTCAGGCTTTACGAAGTATTCCTTCAAGTGAGACGACTGTGTAAATGCTTGTAGGGGGACCAATTAAACAGACTGGATGTCTCGGAAGTGTCATCTTTGAGAAAACCTGACATCCGTGCAGCAGAGACTTTTGGTTCCTATCATGGGAAAAAAGAAGTAGCGGAAGCAGTTCTAAATTTCCGCATTAGCTCCTCGTGGCTTGGCAAAGATGAAAAAATGTTAAAACACTGATACTAGAGGCCTAATAAGGCCCACCACAGAGACAAAAGGCAACAGCAGACCTTGGATCATTGCAAAGCATGCAGCCGTACATTTAAGGCCCATAACTCATTCCAGTGAGTGTATTTATCACTGTAAAGTGGGGACCTTTTTAAAAACAGCAAGAAAACTATTTTTGGCTTCTTTATGATTAGCGATCACATGTTTGACACCATCCAGGTGGAAAATTAAAGAGTTTGGGTATTTCATTTGGAATTTTATTTTCCTTTCAATCAGGAATTTGCAGTAAGGGGAAAAAAGTTGTCTGGCTTGCCTTATTTGAGGGGGAAGGTCTTGAGCCAGTGATATTGAGTTATTATTCCATGTAAGAGATCCACCATTTTTCTTAGCAGACAACAAAATTGTGTTAACATCTTGAAAGTTTAAAAGTTTAGCATATACTGGCCTGGGTTTATATGATACCTGGGATTCTCTCAGAGCTCTGTGTGCTCTTTCTATTATTATTTGCTGAGCTTTTCCTGTTTCTTTGAGCAGAATGGTAAAGATTTGAGTGATGGAAGAAATCAGATCATTGTGAGTTACAGATTCTGGGATGCCTCTTATGATAATATTGTTCCTTCTGGACCTTGCTTCCAGATCTGTGATCTTTGCTTGTATGTTTTGTATTTCTACATCATGTGAATCAGTTTTTTTTGTTATTAAAGATATTTTTTTCCTCGTCTTCAATTATTTTGGCTTCAGATTTATCCATTCTGTCTATTATTTGGTTGAATGTATCCCCAAATGATTGTAGTTACAAAGATAGATCTTTTATTGCTTCTTGGATGGAAAGTAGAGCTGTTTTGATGTCCTCTAGGTTTGCTGGTTGATCAGGTTTATTTCTGTTTCCAGATTTAGAGGTATCTGGTTGTTTTATTATTTTTTTGTCTCTTACAGTTTATATCTTTTTCAGGAGATAGTAAGTCAGAAAATTTAGTTTTGGATGTAGTAGTATCCATACTTTTGTCTTCTTTTGACATCTTGTAATGATGATATTCCCAGGTTTGTGTGTAGAATTCAGAATGCATGGTCTCACAGGCACACGGCTTATTCTTGCCTCACTGAATCTGCTTCAATCTTCGTTGCTTAGTTGTTAGATCAGGTTCCCCTTCTTGATGATTTTATTTTGAATGTTAATTAAAATTGAAATTTCAAGATATTATGTTGAAATATATTCTGGTTTGTCTTCTGGGTTAATTTTATTCCAGATAAATAGAGGAGCTAAGGATCAGCAGTGCTTACAGAACAGTGGCCATCTTTGACCCCTATATTTTGTTGTTTTAATAGAGCACATTGCTGGCACTCTTCCAGTAAACATGAGGTGTATGTGGCAAATATGATGTGCTCACTGTTGACCATTACAGTGCCCCGGCTTCACCATGGCACTGTCACGTAACAGTTAGTAGGAGCATGACATGGAATAATGCTGTGTGTGTGTCTCACTGATATGTGCTGTTGTCATATATGTACACTTGACTACTCGGTGAAGGTGGTGGTGTCCTACCAGTACATGAATACAACATCCATTATGGTGTAATGCTCGGCTATGTTTCACACATGGCGTGGGGAAGGTATGGAATGTATCCTCTTGACCTGCTAGTGCACTTACTGATGTAAACCGCATATGTGTACATGTATTGAAGTTTGTGTAGATTCCATGTGTGTGCAGAGTCTGTTGTCTGAAGGTGACTGTTGTCTTAGTACATCATGCTGTTGAAATACAGCTTCAACATTGCCAACTGTATATGGTGAAATGCTCTATGTACAGTAAGCCGTACATGAGGTATGGACAGATGTTTGGACATGACTGCTAAGCTGTGGGGCTTCTTTGCAGATGAATGATTACTGAGGACAGCTCACTTGTGTGTTACAACCAGTCCTACAGTAACCTGTGTAACTGCTAAGGTCAGGTTTTGTTAATTAAAGTGGAAGACAGACAATGTAGAATGCTGTAAGGGTGACACTGAAGGCAAACCTCATGACACCTGTAACAGTAATACCTCTCCTGTGCCTATACTGTGCATATATCAGCACAGTTGGCAAAGGAAAGTGTCAATAAGCTTTGTACCAGATGCGATAATGATGTACATCTGTAATACCTATCATGAGATAGGCAGGTGTTTGATTCACAGTACTGGCACGTGTGGGTGTGTGTGTCCATATATGTCACGTATGGTTGGGAATACATCCCACGTTATCACTCTCCTGAACACTGTTGTTGACACCAGTACAGAGTGAAGTGTATAAAGAAAGGCATAGGCAGGTGGTTGAACCTCACACATGTAAAGTGTCTGTATGTGTGTGACATAGGTGTACTTCTTTGTGAATGCCACAGTGTGTGTGTGTGTGTGTGTGTGTGTGTGTGTGTGTGTGTGTGTGTGTGTGTGTGTGTGTGTGTGTGTGTGTGTGTGTGTGTGTGTATGTGTGTGTGTGTGTGTGTGTATGTGTGTGTGAGTGTGTGTGTGTGTGTGTGTGTGTGTGTGTGTGTGTGTGTGTGTGTGTGTGTATGGCTGTCCGGTCCCTGGCGTGAGGCTGTATTTTACCATAGTGAAATGTTAATGCCCCCTCCTCCATCCACTCAGTGCAATCTAGCATACCTGTTGATATCATGAATCATACATGGGCATTCTAACCACCTGTTAACATGCACACCCTGGGGTGTGACCTGTTGTTACATAGCCTACTGATGGACCCCCCCTCCCCACATACACTCACTGCACTGCAGTACCCCTTTCAATGTCCTCAGTCTTAGGCCATTCCAACTACCTGTACATGTGTAATCTCTGTTGCGCGTCTTGTAATTGCATAGTACTATAAAGATGATATGCACATAGGCAGGGATTCTCATCCAAACACTGGCAACTCTGTGTGTGTGTCAGAGTGTGTATTACTGTGTCTGTGAGTGTGTGGGTGTGTCTGTGTTTGCATGCTATCATGGCAGTGGGTATTACTGCTTTCTAATGAGAAGCCACTATTTCCACTGGCCTTTAACCTTGTCATCTGGCATACCACTCTTTTGCCTCCTCCGCGCTCCAGGTAACTATACCTGTGATGTCACCCACTATGGATGTGATGGCTCTGAACACAGTAGCTTACTACACAGCTATCATGCTCTTGGATCATTAGAACAGTAAACATAATTGAAACATGGGAGAATATAACTGTGATGTGGATGCTACAAAGTGTATGCAGGTATTGTCATACTGACCTGTGGGTAGTCAACATGTAGATATGGGACACTATCCGCAGACACTGACATCCCCCGGCACATGCAACTACACCTGACAGAGGAAGGCAGAACATCAAGATCAACATGCTGTTAGTGTTGTTACACATGACACATACTGTCAAACATACATAATGCATTCTAAAACCATAATACATGGTATGTCTTCTGCGTGTCAGCACTACTCAACAATATTAATCTACAATTGTCTACCTAGTATGTTCACCCTGTGCATCAGACCATATGAGCATGTCCCTGCACTGATGGTGTGGATGACACGGATGCGGCACAGGCATCATCATATGCACAGGGTGATAATGTTTGCCAGAGGTCTAGGCTGTGCCATTCAATGACATTATGTGTGTATGTTAGGGCCTGTGATATTATTGGGCGTGTGTGGATGTTATGCATGTGTGTTGAGGTGCCCTACATTTGTTTTCAGTGTGTATGTATGCATGCACACAGGTCTGGCATGTGGCTGGCCTACACAAGGGGTATTACTGACAGCTGCAGACTGTACAAGGCAGGTTTCACAGTTCACAGTGTCCAGCCACAGCCACGTGACCTGTGCCTGTCAGGGGTTGCACGAGCACTACCAGGCAGAGGTCCAGATTGGGTACTGTCTGATAACACATGTCTACTGGAAACGTGTCCCTGTTGGGACCATCCAGGGTCATGTGCACGTGGCCTGCTGTGTCCTGGTGTGGACTGCACAACACCAGCTGCACTGCTGCTGCTACTGCCACTATGAGAGCGGGCATGTGCAGTAGCATGTTCACGTAGACCTTCAACAGGTGATGTAGCTGACCTACGTCCACATGCCCGACACCTCACTCCCACCAGATGTTCCAGCACAGACATTCCACGCTCGAGGATGGACATGCCATGGACAAGGACTCCCACCATGTCACCCAATCGTCTATCCAAAACATCTGCAAGATGATGGTGAACATTTGCAAGTGCCTGGATGTTGTCAGTTAATGAACGGACAGCAGCCCTCTGAAACCTCGGACCATCTCTGCTGTGCCATTCAGCACATGTCTGTGCCTCCATTACAGCCCGAAACATGCGTCTGGTGACTCCAGCTGATGTGCTTTATCCTGCAGGGGCATGTTGGCCAGTGGTCCTCCTATGAGCAGTGCTGGGCACATGCCTGTGTGGGGCATCACCAGTCAGTTGACTGGGATCATGGTGTGCAGGCACACCTTCCATAGTCTCCACACTTCCCTATTCCATGCTACCACCCACAAACTGTCCTTCCTCTATGGCTGGTGGTGATGTGTTATGTGTAGGCAGGGGAACTGTGTGCAAGGATGAGGGGAAGACAGGTGGAATGGCAACCAATGGCACAGATTCAGCCCCTGACAACCCTGCCTGTGCCTCAATCATACTATCATCATCACTGCTAGAGTCTGTGGGGACACTAACATCAGGTGGACCGCAGGAGGGCAACGCACCTACACCAACACCTGTGAGGGGAAGACAAGAACTGTACATTACAAGTTATACCAGACACACACAGACAGACACACACACAGACAGACAGACAGACACACACAGACATATACACACACAGCCACACAGACACAGACAGACACACACACAGACACACACATACAGACACACACACACACACACACACACACACACACACACACACACACACACACACACACACACACACACACACACACTCTACATGCAGGTGATATGGCAGATGGCATTCAGCTTAGACAATTATAGTGGTAGTTATCAAACATCCCTGAGTTGCACACAACAGCATACATGTGTTATAGCAGAAGGCATGCACCTTACACAATTATAGTGGTGGTTAGCATACATACCTGTATTGCACCATTTGTGTTAGTAGCTTATGCCCCATGCCTGCAACACAATGCATGCACTTTGCACCATTGCACCGCACTGCCATGGTGTGTGCAACATACACCACATTTTAACAGACCATCGCTGACCTTTGTACATCTGCCACTAATGCTTTGTGTTGGCCACCACCCCTATGTGTGAGGACATGAGCAGTAGGGTATGTCAACTGCATACTATGTTTGCCTGAGCCCTAGCTTGCATAACTCCCCCAAAGCAGTGCATGTCTGTTCAACATTATTCCGCCTACCCCTGAGCTGAGTCTAGACATTGAGCATGTGGCTGTACACACATGTTTGACATGGCTGTCCCTACTTTGCAATGGTGCCACAGACCAGCACAGGTTTACAGTACACCAACCTGCTTTGTGGCGTATAACCTTGCCAATCACATGTAGTATGACATGTCATCTGCTGATGTATTGAATGACATGCATACATGTGTAACACAATGGTGTCCATTCCAATCTACAGTACGGTAATGGTGTTCCACTGCAGGGATGTGCTATACTAACATGGGCCTCCAGCTGATGCAATGTTGTCTGTCCACCCTACAAATATACAGGGACATACTGCACACTGAGCTGATGTACATAGCCATTGCAGGGCATCATGTGGCTTCTCAAGTGCTATACAGTGTGAGCTACTGTCAGTTCATATCCATGACTATGTTCTCATGCAATACATATCTAATGTGGAATGTGGCCCACGTCACTGAGGTGTATACACACTAAACCCTAATGTGGAATGTGTGACACAGGTCACAGAAGGTTATACAGATGACACCTCTGCACATCTGCAACCATATTACTGATGCCAGGCAACTATGCCCACACATGGCTAACTTAGCAGTACTCTATGTCCCACATGCCATCTGTGTACCTCACACACACATGAGGAGCAGGCATGACAGTGATGTCTGACACCAGCAAGGTGACTGTACTGTATTTGTGGCCTGATGTTGTTTGTGTATGTTGTGCAACACATGTATGTATATGGATACTGTATAGGTGAATGCTTTCATGTCGTGACACAGTCAAGATGTTCAAGACATGTTATGTGGTGGTTTCAAGTTATGCCTACACAAGCTGTGCACAGGCCTGTATGATGTTTGGTGTTTCACATCTGCAATAACACCATTACACAAAGGCCATAGTTGTATTGTGTCGAGCCAATCTACAACAGGGTGTACACACACGTACATCGCTTCTACTGTGTGTGTTGCTTCATGTCTCTGGCCATCCTCCATGGCCATGTGTACACATGTTATGTCCATTGGTTGTGATGGCCATCCTATTTCACATGTCAGTGTTATCCCGTATGACATACACCCATAGATGTCATATGCTCCACTGAGGACAGGGTTATGCAGACAAAGGGTGATATGTATGGGATGTGAGACATGTTTTGCAGGATGGTTGAGCAGTGTTGCAGTCAGCCCACTACATGTCATGGACATGTCAGATAGCACATGACATTGTGTGACATTCATAGCAAGGGTATATTCCACAAGGGTGTATCCTGTAGGCCAGTCATACTCCAGCTGCAACACATTTAGAGTGTGTGCACACATATGCTCTCTGTACAGTACTGTTCGTATTCCCAACATGTGTAATGCTGATATGTGGTACCTGTCCCTACAGTGGAACACACCTCTGCCATTGTATTTACTGTTGTCCACACATCTGGCAATGACAGTTTGGAAGGGTTAGTGTAGGTGTTTCATATAGTCTTCAATTGTTTCACATGGGTAGACACTGTGATGCATTGCAGGTCTGACCAGTGACCATTAACAGGACCACCATACATTCTGTGTACGTGTGTTATGGCAGATAGCATGCAATTAATATGTTCCATGCATTATCAAGCCTGGTAAATAATAACAATCTCACCTGACACAGGCTGCTGTCACTGCAAAATGCCAGAGGTACCTAAACAGTAGTGTCACAGCATTATCCACACCTGTTTGATAGCTACAGGGTGCAATGTCCATGTTAGCACATAAGCCAGTACAATACACTATACTATGGTGTATGCACATCCGTGCACACATAGAGTAGCGGACCATACATAGAGTAGCAGACTATAGTATGTGGCATGTGTGCATACATGCCTTGCATATAATGTTACATTACATATTGTACAGTAACACATGTAACTATGTGAAATATAGTTGTGTTATATGTGCCGTAGTGACTTACCAGGCAACTCCTGGCCTGGTGGTTGAGAGACATCCACCTCCACAATACCAGCTAAAGCTTGTGGATGGAGGTCTGCAGGTGTCCCCAGGTTGGCCAGTAGCTCCTCAGTACATGTGAGTGGAGGCTGGGTGAGTGGTCCCCCACCTGTTGCACCTTGTTCCCTGGTGATTGCATTAGCATGCTGTTTTGCCCATCTTATGAGGTCAGTGGAGTGGCAGTGCACCTGCTGATAGGTATGATTGTGACCGCCAACATCATTTACCCTCCTGCAGAGTTCCTCTCACAGGGCATCCCGCTGCTGTGCATCCTGTGGCACATGGCTGAAGAGTGTGGTGTGGTTGTCGAGGAGGTATGGGACAAGGACCTCATCCTCCAAGCGTCTGTACCCCGGCAGTCTGCTACGTGGCATACCTGGAAGACATAATGATGGAGACAGGTCACAGTAACTCACAGATAAGTACAGCAGTACAGCTGAACATACATGTGTATCACATTTATTAAGATTACAAATATGTCTTTGCAGATCTACATGACACTAACACCATTGACATGTATAAGTCACACACATTTGCCACTTACTGGTGATGTGATGTTATCACCATATATGTGTGTGTCATGTGATGACATTGCTCATACACCATGTGGATGTGGTCTTGATGTGGGCATGTCTGTTTGTACTGGTGTCTTTACCTATCAGCACATGCCTGGATGTGTTCACATTAATGCAATCGACCTTAATGATGTGTATATGTCACATATATAGTCATACATAGCCATTAGGGACATGACCTGTGACCCTGCAGACTTGCAAGCATTATGTGTTTTGCCATATACATCTACGTGGCACTGTACAGCTGTGTAGCATGCTGCCATGTATTGCCTGTGTTGCACATGTGTAACACATGGGACAATAGCTAGCCTTATGGTATTTTCAGGGTTGGATATCAACTATAGCATGTATGGTCATAGTGATCTAGTAGGCTATATGCCCTGGGCCATTTATGAGCCTAGGCAGGCAGGTTACCTAGCTGTAGGCAACAGACAGGTATGTTTCAGTGGCCAGTTCAAGCAGTGCTACAGAACTGCTCCACAAGGTTACTGATATATTTGGCATGTGGTCTTCACACCATGTCACAGAGAGGAGCGATGTGCATCTTCGCTGGACAGGGATGCATAATATGGCAAGAGTATGTTAAGTGTATGGGACAGAGATCTGTCAGGCATGTTGTGACCCTTGTACTAGAAAGGTGGATGTCAATGAAGTATGTGTTTATTTGGGATCAGGATGTGTTAAATTATGAAATATTTTCTGCTTAAAAACCTCAGCTTTGGCCGGCTAAGAACTGGCTGTATTCAACTGGACGTATAAGAGAATTTAAGTACCTTTATCTGCACCTTTTTTTTCAAAAAAATACAGTATTTATATTGACTTTAACTGTGTTGCAGGAATATTAACTGAACGTGAAGTTAGTCAGTGTTTGCTGAATTTTGTTATTTGGTAGTAATTACAGGTGTGGGGGTAGCCACATTCTTTGATTTCCTGTCCTTGCCTATTTAAGTGGCACAGTGTGAAATATTTTCTGCTTAAAAACCTCAGCTTTGGCCGGCTAAGAACTTGCTGTATTCAACTGGACGTATAAGAGAATTTAAGTACCTTTATCTGCACATTTTTTTTTCAAAAAATACAGTATTTAAATTGATTTTAACTGTGCTGCAGGAATATTAACTGAACTGGAAGTTTTGACTCTGCTCTTCAGTTAGTCCCACCCACCCTCCCTGTTTTTGTTTTGGTGTTAATCTTAGTGGCCTTGAAACTGCCCGCCCCTCTTGTAAATTTGTGTTTGGATACTCCTTCTGGGCCCATCTCATTTGCTCACTCAACTGAGTGCAGTGAGATCATATTCTGATTTCAGGCACTCCTACTGTGTACAAAGAGAGCATCTGGGAAACAGAAAAAAAATTAAGCATGTTTCCTGCCTTTCCTGTTAAGTGGTATAGACTATTTGTAGGCTTCTGAGCCCCCAAGCCCTTCTGTGTTGGAGGGAAGCCTTCTAGCTTAGTTCTTTTTTTCTTATAACTAGCCAGTTTTTTTAGTTTCAGCACTCAAATCTGTTTCTTTGATCTCAGCACTTGCTCAGAAAAAAAAATTCATCTGCTTTTACTGTACTTGTGTTTCTACCTACTTTATTTTACTTTTGCATCATCTTAAAAGTACTCAATTGTATTTATTACAGCTTGGTGTAACTCATTCTAAGCCTTTTGGTTTAAACACTTGGGCTTCGGACCAGTTGTTTTGCACTGAGAGGGTTTGTGGTCTGCACTGTAGTGGCAGAACAGATAGCTTACATCCTTCTAGGTTGGGAACTGCTGATTGAGGGCTCAGTGTCTGTTATTCTAAAAGTGTATTAATTCTGGTTTAAGAACTTGGGCTTTCAGGCCAGTTATTTTACATTAAGAGGGTTTGTGGTCTGCACTCTTGTGGGAGGAGAGGCTGGACTCTGCCCTTCTGAGCTGGGAATTTCTGGTTAAAGGCTTATAGTGCATGCATATCTGAACTGCTTCTTACTGAAGTTGGTGCGCCTTGTTTGCTGTGGCATAGACTGGATTCGGGCATGCTGGATCTAGCTTTGTTTGTGTAACTTGAGCACTAATCCAGGTATTCTCTAAAGTATTCAATTGTATTTATTACTGCTTGGTAGTAACTTGATTAAAGTGTAGCTATCATTCTAAGTCTTTTGGATTAAGCACTGCACTTGGGCTTCAGACCAATTGTTTTACATTAGGAAGGTTTGTGGCATGCACTGTGGTGGCAGGACAGGTAGCTTTCATCCTTCTAAGTTGGGAACTGTTGATTGAGAGCCCAGTGTCTGTTATTCTTAAAGTGTATTAGTTCTGGTTTAAGCACTTGGGCTTCAGGCCAGTTATTTTACATTAAGAAGGTTTGTGGTCTGCACTCTTGTGGGAGAAGAGGCTGGACTCTGCCCTTCTGAGCTGGGAATTTCTGGTTAAAGGTTTATAGTGCCTGAATAGTTGAACTGTATCTTACTGAAATTGGTACACCTTGTTTGCTATAGCATAGACTCGATCCAGGCCTGCTGAATCTAGCTTTGTTTATATGCTTGTTGTTTGTTTGCTTATTTCCCTGGAACGCTAATTCCACCTAATATGCGGCTTCTCAGTGCTTCTGTGGATCACTAGTGATATCTGTATTGCTTACTGTACTTATTTCCTTGTTTCACTTGAAAGAAAGTTACTGTTTGTCATTTTTGCATTTAAGTTACCTGTAACACATTGCACTTAAGTTACCTGGCACTTGCTCACTAAAGCAATTATATAAGTCAGCACTAAAAATTAAAAGCACTACACACTCACTCCCCACTGGCCCTTGTTTTCAATTATAAAGGAATTCCCAATATTATTCTAGCATGTCCAAAGGTCAGTTGTCAATCTCCTCTCCGGTCCAGCTGGTGAATCTGGGAATCTTGAGGCAATGTTACAACTGCCTCATGTACACAGACAACCCTCTCCTCCTCCCAACAAATTCCAACACATGTGAGAGATGCAACCATATAGCCAAACTGGAGGCTAAGCTCTCAACTCAGTACTGGCATAACCAGTCAGGAGGAGAAGGAAACCACACTCACTACAATTCCAGTCTCACATAGACCTGCCACGACAGCAAACCAAACACATAATCACACAAAAACATACTCGGAGGCTCTAAATAAAGATCTGCTTAAGCAGCAGAGACCTCCAAAGCAGACACCCAAGCAACCGCTACCCCAAAACAAAACACGTGCAACACATATCTCACAAAGCCAGTGTGCTGAACAGTCACAGCCCTTAAGACTAAACAACACACCTGATACACTTGTAATAGGTGACTCTATCATCAGGCACACTGACGTCCTGCTCACCAGGCTGAACAAGGAGAGGGTCACGGTGAGCAGCCTGTCGGGCGCTAGGATCCGCCACATAACACAAGCACTCAGGTCACTCCAAGGCAAGTACAAATATGACTCAGTCATTGTCCATGCTGGTGTGAATGACCTGAGACGTACCTCCCTGGACTACATGAAAAGAGACATAGAGGAGCTCTCTGAGCATGTAGCCCAGGCCGGTATGACCCTGACCTTGAGTAGCATCTTACCCTCACCAAGAATGGTGCCACAATATGAAGACAAGATGATCAATTTCAACAATTGGCTTAAGTACTGGTGTCATTCAAAGGGGATCCAATGCCTGTCAGCTTGGGATGATATGCTCGACAAGCCACGATGCTTCGTAGGGACGGCTTGCACCTGTCACCCCTGGGCTTTCAGATATTGGCAAAGGCTCTTTCTACCCTCATAGTGCCTTTTTTAGGCAAGGCTCAAAAGACAAACCCACCTCCATAGGTATCACAAGGGATAAGAAACTAAGAGTAATGCTACTCAACGCCAGAAGTCTAAACCTCAAGATGCACGCACTCGAAAATCTCCTTAGCATGGAGAACATCGATATCTGTGCAGTAACAGAAACCTGGTTCAGGGCTCTCGAGAGCACCCCAGCACTACCAGGTTATACCTCATACCATGCTTTTGCCCCAAACTTGGACGAACCACAAAGGAGGGAGTATCGATATTCATCAAAGATACTCACACCTCCAGGTTGGTGGCAAAGCACGAAGCATCAGAGACTATCCATGTGCAACTAACAGTGGGTAAAACTGCCTTCCAGTTTATAGCCTGCTACAGACCACCCTCCCAAACCCAGGAACCCCACTCAGCCTTCCTGAGAATACTGGAAAATATGAAGGTCTCTCCAAACACCATTATATTGGGTGACTTCAACTACCCAAACATAGACTGGGAGCATTACTCTAGCTCCAACACCTAGCCTAAAGGTTCCTAGATTTTATAAACTCATATGGTATGGAACAACTTGTTACCACTCCCACAAGAGGAAAACATACTGGACCTGATCATCACCAACATGGGGACTCTATGCTCCAGACCAGAAGTGTATCCCACGCTGGTAAGATCAGACCATAAACTAATCTCACTGGATATTCACATCCCGACCCCACCCCCTGCCCAGAAAACCACAGTGAAAAACTTCTCTAAAGCAAATTTCACACTCCTCAAAACCGAGGTGGAATCCTTCAAAGCCCCCGGGCCTGTGGAAAATACGGCCCAGACCGCAGAATCCTTTATAAACGCATTCTATGAACACCTTCAGGAATGCATGGATCATGCGATCCCAAATAAAACCAAGACCCAATCCTCCAAAGGCAGACGACCTGTCTGGTGGACCCCAGCCATAAACAAACTATACAATAGAAGGAGGAAGCTACTAAATGATAGAGCAAAATCCCAAAAAGGGAAGGCATCACTGATCAGTACTAGCAAAAAACTATGGGCACTCATAAAATTGTCTAAGGCCAGCTTCGAGAGAAAAATTGCACAGGACACTAAGGATAATCACAGTTATGTTAGGAACCTGGGTGGTAATTCCCAGATATGCTCAGAATTAGTCCAAAATGACAAAAAATACATCGAACCCACAGACATTGCCAACATCCTAGCTGACAGGTTCAGCGCAAACTCCCCCCCCTCCCCATCAAAAGGGCAAATATCTATCCCAGCAGAGTGCTGCCCCCCTGACATCTCAGATGCTCAGGTAAGAGCCGCCCTCTCCAAAACAAAAAACACAGCATCAATGGGACCAGACGGTGTCCCGGGCTGCGTCCTACATGAACTCCAAGAAGAGCTAAACCCAAACATAAAACTACTGTTCAATCTCAGCCTTACTACAGGATATGTGCCCAAAGAGTGGTGTACAGCAACAGTGGCCCCTCTCCATAAAGGTGGTGCCTCAACGGATCCTGGAAACTATTGCCCCATAAGCCTGACTAGCTTGGTCTGCAAAGCTATGGAAAGGATCATCATGGACCTCATAAATAAAGATATTGGGGACCTACAGACACTGGATCCTACCCAGTTCGGCTTTGTTAAGGGCAGATCCTGCCTCTTAAACCTGGTTGATTTCTTTGAAACAGTCACCAAGGCCATTGATGAGGGGAAGGTGGTCCACACAGCCTACCTGGACCTCGCAAAAGCCTTCGATACAATACCCCACTCGGGCATTATAGATAAGCTCACCAGCTTAAATATAAACCCCTATGTCACTAGATGGATTGCAAACTGGCTCAAGAACAGAACCCACATGGTTAGAATTGCTGGAGCCATGTCAGACTCCAAACCAGTTACAAGTGGTGTCCCACAAGGATCAGTCCTGGGACCTCTCTTGTTTGGTATATATTTCTCGGAGGTACAGGCCAACATGGAAGGTCTGTGGCTGACCAAGTTCGCAGATGACTGCAAACTGGGCACCATAATCGACTCTCCAGCCGACACAAGCATCCTCCAAAAGGGCCTCATAGAAACAGACAACTGGTGCCAGAGCCATGGCCTCAAGCTAAATGCCAAAAAGTGTATAGTCATCCCCTTTGGCAAAAACAAAGTGCCCACAAATTACCACATAGGTGGTAATCCATTAAGTACAGAAGAAGTAATTAGGGACCTGGGGACCCAAGTTGATAGCAATCTCTCATTTGACAACCACGTGGCCAAAGAGGTTAGAAAAACATTTTATATAGCCCACCTAATCATGAAGGGATTCATATCTAGATCAAGGGAGGTCATCGTGCCTCTTTACTCATCCCTCATCAGGCCCATAATTGATTACAATGCCCCTTTTGGGATGTACCTTACCAGACATCTGCAGCAACTGGAAAGACCCCAAAAGTACCTCACCAAGAGGATCAAAGGGCTCAAACAGATGCCATATGCTGCCCGGTTAAAGAAACTCCAGCTCTACTCAGTGGCATACCACCTGTTCAGAGGCGCTCTGTGCCTGACGTATAAAGCCATGTCCAACCCGGAATTAATGGACATGCTGCACCTCAGAAAATCCAAATCCCATTGAGCTACCCGCTCGAGAGACTTGAACCTCAGCACTGAAATAAATAGGACATGCTGGAGGGACAGATTCATAACCCAGAGGCTCCCTTCACTCTGGAATAAAATCCCAGTCCAGGTTAGGCAGAGTCCCTCATTGACTCTCTTCAAGAGGAATCTTGATGAGTGGATGGGAGATCATAGGTTTACCCCAGGTATCACTTCTGTGTCACTGTTAGACAGAGGCACAGTATACTAACCTCGAAAAAGGGCATAGCAAAATAAATTTAAAATGGGTGGCGAAAGCCAAACACATTCTGGCTAGGCTTATAAATGCCCTAGAGCAGATAGCCTAGTATGAACCTATGAACCTATGAACCTATAAGTGTATCATGTCCAACACCTCTGGGTTGGACATGGCTTTATTCAGGGTAGGCATGCTACATAGTGCAGCTAGGGATTGGGAAGGGCAGTGTAGGCCATCTACACATGGGCAATAACTCTTAAAGGAAATATGTGATCTATTATGGGTCACATGGGTGTTGAGTATGGCTGAGCAATTATCTCTATATTCCAGGATGGCACCCTGTCATGATTAGGGGTGCCACATACGTCTACCTGTCTCGTGTGGTAAAGTAACTATCAAAGGAAAGAGTACTGTCCAGCTGCATCCCATACACACAGTTGCCATTATGTTGACCGCTGCCTAGGTGGTAGTTCATGGGTACAGGGTTTGTAACATAGGGGATGACAATGCAATGCATAGCTGTCAGATTGTGACCATACGTCACACACCACGCATCTGACACACTAAGGCCATTGTGTATGTTGTACGCAGCACACATTGAGTCAACTATTGCTCCTAGTTCATAGTCATTTGCAAACATCAATAGGGTGATGCCTTCTGTGTTAGTCTGTGTGGTATAGATAACAAAGAGGGGGAGTACCAGGAATGACCCCTGTATTACTATGGCTGGCACTGGTTTGATGTGCGTGTATTAGTCAGACACCTTCTGTAGTGTTGGCTCTGCCAGCAGTCCAGTTGCCAACCACTCCTGTGACATAAGAATATACACCTGGTTTACTGAGTGTAGCTGGAACACAGTATGGGTGATAGTGTCCTATGACCTGGAAAGGTCATGATATGCAGTGTGAATCAACCCTACTGTCATCGGCATCTGTACCGTGTATATCAAATACGTTGATCATGGTTCATGGCCTTACAGACCAGACTCAGCAGGGTAGTTGTGCACTATTTCCCATTATCAATGGTGTCTCCCCTTTATGGGGTGTGATAACTGTTGCTGTGCACCATTCGGTGTGTACACAGCCTGACATGGAGCTATGATTGAACATGATGTGTATGTGGATAGCTGAATGTCCTTACATTTATGTAGGATACACACTGGGATGTTGACAGGTCCCATGAAAGCTGTATGTATGGCTTTAGAGAGTGCAGCTTGTACCTGCATAGTTGTTATTACAGGGGCCCTGTAGTGTACATGGATATATTACTAAGTGCACCTGTTGGGGGGTGGGAGTGGGTTTAGGTTCTCCAAGACACTATCTGGATGAACTGGTGCTATTTCTGTAGGTGCAGTACTTCCCATGTCATAGTGCTGTGCAGCACGGCAGGTCTTGTCGTTGCCATTATGATTAATGACACAGCTATAGAATGCTCTGTGCTTGGCCTCAAAATATGTGGCTGATTAGTTTCACAGTAGCTTTGTGTGGTTTTATATGGTGTATCTGCATCTTACTGAGGCTGACTAGGGATCACCTACACTCATGTGTTCTCACTCTTGCAACAGTTACTACCTTCTGTGGTACAGTTAAAGCATGGTACCACCTGTTTGCCTTCTTGTTTGTGTTGGGCTGCATCCTGGTTCTGTTTCAATGGCACAATCACCGCACATATGTGACTGCTTAAGGTTCATTTGTGTAGGATTCAGCATTTGCACATGCATTGTCCATCTGCATGGGTGCCATGACAGTTACCACTCTGCTCTTAGGAAACATAACATTGGCATTGAAGACTAACTATGTGTAGCATACTGTTAGCCCTGTTTGTGTGACCACTGGGATCCAGGTCAGTGGGGTCGATGGAATCCAACATGCATTGAGCGCAGGTTTTGGTACATGAGGAGTCTTCCAGTTCATAATGGAATAGTTGACAGTAGCCATTATTATGGTTCTGTCTCAGACCTAATCTTCCCCATTGCAGTACATTATGACAGTTGGGAAATCCATGGCCTGGTGGGTGATCTGTCTCAAGGTGCAATTTGAATTCCACTTTTGCACAAAGGTAGTTGCTCAGCATAATGCATCTGACATTATGCAAGTGCAACTAGCGTGGGGGTGTACATATCTTTCAGGAATATGGACATACCTGCGGCCCGTGTGTTCCAATAAAGGATAATGGGCAAGAGGTGAAATATGTGTTATAACATGGTCATGCAGGTGTGCTCTCCAGAGCATTGAAACATGTCTCAGCCACTGCACAGATATGTTCTCCATTTTAGGGATTGACATATGTGTGTCTGTATAGTGTTTATGACATGTATCATTGTGTAGCAAGACCTGCAGTTTATTGCTTGGCTGTCCCTGTAACAGCAGTGGACCTTCACTTGAACCATGCATGATGAAGGCACTATAGGGGAAGCATGAGCCCTTGGCAGTAGCGAGATTCCCAGGGGTGACAGGTGCAGGCCCTGTCTGGCAAAGCATCATGGCCTGTCAACCATGTTATCCCAGGACGACAGATACTGGATACCCATTGACTTACACCACTACACTAGACAATTGTGGAATACAATCCCTCTGTCCCTGTACTACAGTACCATTCTGGCCAATGGCAGAATGCTACCCAGGCCTTGGGACATACCTGCATGGGCCACAAGACCTAACAGTTCCTACATGTGTTTCCATGCAGTCCAGGTTACTGCATCACAGGTCCTGCACAACAACATGGAATATGCCAGAGCCATGTGTACAGTTCAAACGGTTGTCTGAGTGTATGGGTATGTGGCCAATCATAGCAGACAGGCAGCTGACAGTATGTATGCCCTCATATAGGTTGGTGTGCAACATAGTGCTGGAGTTTGCATTCACAAATGAGTACTGTTGGGCATGTTTCCGGTCACGTGTTCTGAGGTGTGGCACAATTATGCAAACTATGTCATGCAGTTTGTGTATTTTGGTGTCTGTCTCTTCCTGCTTGGGGGGGGTCACTTGTTTGCTAGAAACTTAGAAGCGTCTGTGAATGTGTGCGATTTCTGGTAGTGTGTGTGGTTGTCCTTACTGTGTTCTGGTAAGGGTATATGTAGATTGTGTTGATGAGCTGCATGTGCTACCCTACACCTCATGACTGTCCAGTCCAGTCATGGCTGTAGAATGGGCTGCCTTGCAGCTTAACCCTGTAGCTGCATCCCAAACAATGTGGGGTGCGTGGTGTTAGGTGGGTTTGGCAGTGTACATGGTATAGAGATTACATTCCCCCAGGATGGCCACATACACAAAGCTGACATTAGTAGACACCAGTAGCTGACTAGTGGACATGCTTGTATGAGCATTCAGTACTACAAGTACCAAGTACTGTATTTAGTTTACATATTGCGTATGAAGATGTTTTGGACAGTGATGCTCACATGTAAATATTTGTGTTATGGACATGACAACATTGGCTATTATGGAAAAATTGTAGCTACCTTTAGCAGCAATCCTCCTCTGAGGAGCACATCACATCCTGTTAGTTGATTACAGATGATGCAAATGTCTACAGGTCTGTTTCCTTCTCCGGGTATATACTCACATATCCACCAGGACCATGAACTCTGTTGGGCACAGACACCCACTTTCCAAACAGAGGCATGTATCAATAGACTCTGATGCCACTATCAACATGATCTGGATATAATCAGATAGTGTGAGCCATCACCTATGAAGCAGCTATTACACATGGGCAGCTGTCTCCTACATCTTACACTCCTACTGCAGATGTTACACTGGAGTTAAAGATGATATGCAACCTGTTTCATTACCAGTACTGTGCACTACCTTACATACAGTATGAGCAAGTGGCTGTTAGGTTGGCAATGAGAGGTTGGGCTACACAAACCTGGTAGTTCACCAAGTGTGTCTGTACTCTCAATATCCACTCTATGTAGGTGTGCATATAGCCATTTGGCCCAGCTCTGTGACAAGGGTCACTACACATTTGCATAACATGTACACATGCACAGCTGTTATTGCTTGCAAACGATACTAGAGTGGTCCAACCCTGTAACATGGGACACTACACATTTGCATAACATGTACACATGCACAGCTGATATTGCTTGGAAACGATATTAGAGAGGTCCAGTCCTGTAACAAGGGTCACTACACATTTGCATAACATGTACACATGTGCAGCTGTTTTACTAGAGAGGTGGATATTACATGTGTTATGTGCATCTTTGCTATCATGCTGCTAAACTGTCAGATGAATACAAATGATATGTATCCTGTTATTGGGTATTGTAATTGCCAAGAGACATATCTACTGTTTGCATAACATAATGGAAGTGCTATGTAGAACAGAATACAGATCTGCCTAGAATACTGTATATTACACAGTTATTGGCACAATATCCCACACTGCACACCATATTTGCATGGTAAGCCCACCTTTAACATGTTCATCTTACTTATACACCCATACATATGTCGACTGTTACACTATATCGACATATACTATCCCCTGTTATAGCACATACTTGTTGGACCAATCCTGACACTGACAGTGGCTGGAAGTGAATTGGTGGGTTCCAAGCCCATATCATCTCTTGTGGTGTATGCGGAGTTTGCCGTGTGACCTACAGCAGTACACACATAGAATACTACAAGCATTACTACTGCTCAACAATAAATAGCTACAAGATAGCTATTTACACTATATGCATTGATTACACTGTAATTCTTACAGTACAGGTACTACATACACAGACATACTACATGTTATACATACCTTCTTAGTAATTGGAGGTGTTATTTACTAGTATAATACTCATTTTCGTTTTGTCTTTCAGTGTTTTGTACTGTCCTACAGGTCGATACAGATGGTTTGAATGTGTGACAAGGCAACCTTTTATAGTTACAGATCAGTAACATGTGCTATCCTGATAACCAAATGGTGTTCCTAAGTAGCTAATTACATGCACATCAGCTGCGCTGTTACTGCCTTAGCCAATACCATGGCTACAGTAGAGTATAACTGAGTACTCCACTTGGGCATTGTCTCTTTGCCTTACTTGTGAGGAAGACAGTGTGGAAGTGCTGTTTGGAATCTATTGCAACAGCTGTATGGAGACGAACAGTAATATATTGTGTGTAATGCCTAGAGGATTCGGTCTAAATGTGAGTACTGCTGTTATATTTCTGAACATTGCTACTTGTGCAGGGTTTGTCTGTACCTAATACTTCTGCATATGTTTCAGTCTGGCCAGGTTGTTCGACCAGCTCAAGGCTGCATAGCTATGCATATAATGTTAGGGAGTTTACGGTGTGCTTACCAGACATATTTATTTTGGTGTTACTGTGTATCATACTGTGCTGACAATCAGTACTCGGTAACACTTCCTGGTGTACAAACCTTTCAACCCTCTGAAACGGGATTAGTTTATACAAACCCTGTGACAAGAGCAGCTGTTCAATTGTATAACGGCAACTATTTCACATAGGGCCATGTTAGTGTGTCTGTGTCCAGGTATGTTAAGGTTTCAGCAGATATTGTACAGTAGTTGAATAATTGTTTATGGTATGACAGTATGTACTGATGTAATTAGTTTGGTTGTGGGATATATGTTGGTGGGTGTACATAGCATATGCAGGTGTGTAGGAACCCCTTTTATACGTCTATATGTGTGTGGGTGTTCTTTCCCTTTGTGAACGCCTATCCCTTAGTGGACTAATAGTATGGTAATTGCAGGCTGATTCATTAAGGCACTATTAAATGCTTCCTGCATAGCGTGCAGGTACTGTTAGTCCTTGAATCCTTTTGGCAATACATTGGAATGTAATAACGTTTTGCAAAATGAAAGCTGTCTGTGTATTTCTGTCATGGATATTTGCAGTCATTGCAGTTGTGTTGGTGACTGTATCCATAGAACATATTTGTAATAGTGTATTGGCAAATACTCTTCATATGTTATGTTCATATTGTTTGGGGGGGGCGTAATGTGTGATTGTTATGGTCCATGTTATACTCAGATATGACCACTTCAGATGCTGTCTACAGACATGTATGTGTGTGTGTGTGTGTGTGTGTGTGTGTGTGTGTGTGTGTGTGTGTGTGTGTGTGTGTGTGTGTGTGTAAATATATATATATATATATATATGTGTGTGTATATGGATATATATATATATATATATATATATATATATATATATATATATATATATATATATCATTGCATACGTTTATCTGTACCTCCATAGATGTGTAGATGTTTTTAACCTATCTATATATCTACACATGTATGTAGACCTGTATATATCGACATGCCTCTATGTATCTCTCTCTCTATATATATATATATATATATATATATATATATATATGTATACACCTTTAATTGGGTACATGGCGGGTTGTCCTATTTCAACACATTCCTCCCTTTTGTGTTTTAACCTGTCTGCATACACAACTGGGATACGTACATCCCAGGTAGCTTATTGTTAGGTTACTCTGAGGATGGAGTACATGGTTACGGGTTCTACTCCTGGAAGGTGTTATTATTTTACCTCTCAGAGTAGGCACTGGTAGGGTAAGTGTGAATAATGCACATTTACGTGGTTGTAAGCGGGTTTGCTAGTGGTCTGCGCTATGTTAAGCAAAGGTTAAACCTGTGAGGCGCTTCTCCGTTTACAGTTTTTCAGCACCGTTTACTGTCGCGCAAACCCGTGGAAACCCGCTTACAACTGCTTAAGAGTGCTTAATCCACCTGCATCCAACAGCCCTTATTCTGGCCCTCAAAATAACCTAACAGCCCTTGCAGGTCTTGAACCCTGGACCATGAACACCACAGTCACTGAATTTGCCAATAAGGCATCTGAGATATGTACAAATGTTATGGTACTTAGAATATACATTGTACTATAGACATTCCTCACTACTGAAAACAAATGTGACAGTCAGTTGGTGTACATATGTCTGATACATGTTAATGTTCATATGTTTGTGAAATTAGGTGTTGCAATGTGACATGACAGGGTGTATTATGAATGAGAAAGGTTCTTGCTTTGTGTCCTTTTTATATTGTCACCATACTCCATGTATACCCCTCCAGTTCACTTATTGGACATACGACCCAGGCCCTCCTTGATGCATGATTGCATTACCCATCATTCCTCCCCACCCCAATCTTCACATACACAACAACCACCCCTTCTATGGTGAATTAGGTTAATATTAATTGTTATAATACCAGAGCTGCATGTGTTTTGTGTACGCTCCACTTCCTTTGGAGTGCTTCTGTGTCACTAAGTGTGTTCATAGATGCTTATATATATGGCTATTGATGTAACTGTATAATATATATATATATATATATATATATATGTGCAGACATCACTAACATGCATATATATATATATATATATATATATATATATATATATATATATATATCTTTCGTATTAATGTGTACAGTAATACATATGTGGAATGGAATGTGTTGGTTCACGAACTACAGTACATTACAATGTACTGTACATATGTACATTTGTGATCATTACAGTGGAATGCATATGGTGTAAGGTGTAGTCTCAGGACCATGAAACATGTATACACCTCGGATGGCTTAGTGGTAAGTCCCATGACTATAGTGTGCATGGTCCAAGGTTCAACATCTGCAATGCTTTATAAATGTTTTTTACTCCAGAATAAGGCTCATTTAAGCAGTTGTAAGCATGTTTAAATGTGTTTGTCTGACATTATAGCAGCAGTTAAACACAGTTAAACTAACTTTGTAACGTATAACCTGTGCGCACAAACGCGGCCACATCCGCTAACTACTCAGAATATATACATGCCAGTGAAGTAACATCTCACTATGTGCTGATATAACATTACATTCTCTGTTGACTGTACTCTCCAGCACACATGGGTTTATATGGGTGTCTCGAATGTTTATTATACAGATGATTACTACCTATATATGCAAGCTGTGGTTAAGGTATACTTTTGAACATGATAAACATCCCTGCCTTTATTGGGATTGGAACCTTGAATGCACAGATACTATGCAGATGCTGTAACCATTACACTGTTTACATTAACGTTGCTTCTGCCTATTTCCTATTTAGATGATTTCTATGTGTAAGCTAGGCTAGGCAAAGGGCAGAGGCCCCCATACTCACTGAGCTTCACGTACTCTTGAAATAACAACATATAACAAATGTACTGTGAGACAATACATTACATTCCTAACTACATTGAGCATAGCCCCTGACTGACACACTTCAAGAGAAACCTTGAAATGGGTAACAGAATATACACCCCTGGGATCATGTGTCCCAGAACCATACAGCCAAGGGGTGGGGGAGCCTGTCCAGTTTGATAGCTGCGAGACCTGTTGGGAGAAGTGAATGGTGTTGAATTGTCACATTAACATGCCCTATTTAGATCACTAAGTGCCTCTATCACCCTCCACAACCCCAGTCTTCAACAGCTTCCAGCAACTCTGCCTGGAATTGCTTAATTGGCTATGCTTGACAGAGGCTCAGTTACTTCATCAATGGTGCAGGGTCAGCCAATACACTGTAGCTATGCTTCTAATTGCCCTTGGGCAGATAGGAAGTAGGCTATCTATGAACCTCTAAAGTGCAGGCCATCACAGCCATAATATGTGAATAAACAAACCTTCAGATCACAATATACAGTGAGAAATCACCATGTAGTCAGGTAACAGTTAAGTACAGCAAAAACATATAGAACACTGATACTTAGGCACTCCAAAAGCCTATCTTGGAAGCTAGAAGACTTGTATAAGTTTAAGACTTTCTATTGCTTACCAGTAGGTTACCTACAGGAGAGATTAACAACAAGCACAGATGGGGAACATGCATGCAACCATACCATACCGGCCTATGTGTCAGCCTTAGGCTTTAGAATACTGGCCAAGACTATTGGCGCCCCCATGGTGCCTTATTTAGGAGAGTCTCAAAGGTGAATACCAGCTCCGTAAACAGCACAATAGCAGATTCAATGAGGGTTATGCTACTCAACACCAGGGGTTGTGATCACAACATGCTTGCACTCACAGCACTCCTCAGGATGGACAACATCAACATCTGTGCAGTAACTGAGATCTGTCTTAAGGCTTCTGAGAGCACACCAGCACTACCAGACTACAACCCATACTGCACATTTCAGCCACAGAACATGGACTGACAGACATGGAGGGGCTGTATCTATATTCATCAGGGATACCTACACCTCCAGGTTAGTGGGGCAGCATGATACCTCTGAGATCATCCATGTGCAGTTAACATCAGCCACAACTGCAATGTAAACTGTGGCCTGCTACGGATCACCCTCCATGACCCAGGACCACCACTCCACCTACCTGAAGACAGTGGAGAACATGACTGGCCTAACGCACATTCTGGCATTGGTCGATGTCAGCTACCATACCATTAACTGGGAAACTTACTCCGGTACTTACGTCCAGGCCCAGTGCTTCCTGAAATTTATCACCTCATGTGCCCTGTATAAGGTGGTAACTTCCCTAACGTGGGGTGGAAGCTACTAGAAGTGGTCATCACCAACATGGGCAAGAGGTGCACCACAGCAGAGGTTAACAGGTGACTGGTTTGATCTGACCATGAACTATTCACTGTTTCCACACTCAAGCATCTCCCCCACCCATGGATACCACAGTTTATACCTTTCCTACAGCTAAATTTACACTACTAGTGACAGGAGTGGGGGGTTTCACAGCTCCCACACTAAGGGGAAACACTGCTCAAGATACAGACAGATTTACAAATGCAGTGTATAAGCACCTACACTGATGTATGGACCGTGCCATCACTGGTAAACCAAGACACACTCCTCCTAGACACCAGTCTGGTGGACCTCTGCACTAAACAGGCTATACTACAGAAGTAGGACAGAGTTCCAGACAAACAACAAATCCCACGAAGGGCAGACATCCATGACCACTATTTGTATGACATGTAGGTCCCTCATGACATCATCCAAGGCTAACATCAGCAGGAGATTACTCAAGGATTAGAAAGTTAACCACAAAGCCTTCGTTGGCTATGTCAAGGATCTATGTCATGACACACAGATTTGCACTGTGCTGGTGAAATATAGCACAAAATATGCTGACCCTACTGATATTACCAACATCGTTGCAGATACATTCAGTGCATACATCACCCCCTAAAGAGCCCACTACACTACCCGAAAGGTACATTATCCCACACATCAGAGACACACAGGTGGAAATGGCCCTCTCTAACAGCAGAATACAGCATCAATGGAGGCAGATGTTGTCCCAGACTGCATCTTGGAAACTGTACAGGACAACCTGCCCCCACCTAATTAAGCTTTCCTACCACAGCCCCTCCACAGGCTACATGCTCATACAATGGCGCATGGCAATGGTTATTCCACTCCATCAAGGTGGAATCACAACTGACTATGGTAACTACCACCCCATAAGCGTGACTAGCCTGGTCTGCAATGGTATGGTTTGCATGCTCATGGAATGCATTAACAAAGACATTGATAACCTCAGAACACGTGACCCAACCCAGGTCAGCTTGGTTGAGTGCTGTTCATGCCCACTGAACCTGTTTGACGTCTTACTTACCATCACTAAGACATTAGATGACGGGGGAGGTGGTTCACACATACTACCTGGACCTCGCCAAGGCTTTTGACACCATGCTCCACTCGGGTATTATTGATAAACACACCAGCCTGTACATACACCCATACATCACAGGTTAGGTTGCCAACAGGCTTACACACAGAACCCACATGGTACGACTAGCAGTCTCCAGGTCCAACTCTTGACCAGTCATGACTGGTGTCCCACAGGACTCAGTCCTGTGAGCCCTACTGTTTAGCATATACATCTCAGAGGTACAGTCTAACACAGGTGGACTATGGCAGACCATGTTTGGTAATGACTGTGAACTGGGAGCCATGATTGATAGTCCAGCTGACACAGACATCCCTCAAGGGGCCTCACAGAGAACATCACAGGGTGTCAACGTCACGGCCTCCAGCCAATTGCCACTAACTGCATGGTCATTCCATTGTGGAATTGGCACCCACATATTAACACATAAGTGGCAGCCACTTTAATAAGGATGAGGTATTGGGGTATCTGGGCACCAAGGTAGATAGTGATCTCACCTGTGATGATCATAACTCCACAGTAGTTAGGACATCCTTGTATGTAGGCCATCTGATTACTAAAGGATTCCCATCTAGACATACTGGGGTTAAAGTGCCCCTTTACTTATCACTCATCAGTCCCATCATAGGGTATAATAACCCATGTGGGATGTACCTCAGAAGACACTTCCAACAGCTGGGGGTCCATGAATGTACCTCACCAAGGGAAATACTTCCCGCCAACATATGGCCTATGCAGCCAGACTGAATAAACTCCTGCTTTACTCAGTGGCATCTCGTTTACCCACAGATGATCTCCGCTGGCCAACACAGCCATGTCAAACTCAGGCTTGATGGATATGCTCCTGCTATGGGAATCCATGTCACAGTGAGCCACACACTGTAGTGAGCTGAACCTTGCCACAACAATAACTGGAAGACGCTGGTGGGACAGCATCCGGTCACAGACACTCCCCATACTTTGAAACAACATCCCTAACTACATTATACAGAGCCCCTCACTAACACTCTGCAAGAGAAACCTTGAATAGTAGATGGGGAACAGTAGATGCACCCCAGGGATCCCACCATTGGCTCTGCCCCACAGAGGGACAGTTAATGAATCCATGAGGTGGTAAAAGCTGACACATTTTGGCTGGGCTTATGAATGGCCCCTGGCAGTTGGCTAAGTACCTACCTATGAATCTGTACATACAGTATCTGCATATGCTGATAGCTTAATTTACTGTTCAGGTGCTGACTTACCTTGTGCCGATGGCAGTTGTGTGTGCAATAGGTGAGGGCTGCCTATGTTGGATGCACACAGTAGACTGCCTATACATGACAATTTACAGGTAATCTTGTGTGTGTGCCATCCATTTTTACTGTGTGTGCAAGTGGAGAAAGGTGTCAGTCCCTAGGTGCCTACACTGTCAGTGTGTGTGCTATACGTTCCCTCTTTGCCGAGGCATGGGCATACTGGGCATGTCTGCCTATTGGGGCTGGCTCAGGGTGTTCATGGTCTGAGTACCCCTGTGCCTGTGGGGCCCTTGGCAATGATGGTGGGCTGTGAGGGCCTTTACCATTCTGTCCCTGCTGCAGCTGTTTCCGCAGGACCATATTGTGTAGCATGGCACACACTATGAAGATGTGGGCACATGTGCCTGGAAAGTACTGCAAGGCTCCACCAGATATATCCAAGCAATGGAACCGTGATTTCAGCATCCCAAACACAAGCTCTGTGATGATTCTGGTTTGTGCATGTGCCTCATTATGGCGTTCCTGCATGGGTGTGTGTGCATTTCTGATGGGAGTCATCATCCACGGTTCCAGTGCATAGCCAGCATCCCCCAACAGGTGGCCATTTGGGATGTCCCCCCTGGCAAATAACTGATACAGCTGTGAGGCATGCCAGATGTGGGAGTTGTGATAGCTTCCAGGGCTGCCAGCACACACATCCATGATAATGCCCTGGGCATTGCATGCGACCTGGCAGTTGATGGAGGAGTATCCCTTGTGGTTTATGTAGTGCCTACTCTGCTCACCGGGTGGTGACTTGATGTATATGTACGTGCAGTCTATTGCACCCAGTATCTCTGGATATTCTGCCACACGGTGGAAGAGATGCATACTGCTGGCCAACTCCTCCTGCGTTTGGGGGAAATATATGTGCTCATTGGCATGTGGTAACATGGCATCCAGGAACTGGTGTAATACCCTGGATGCTGATGCCTGTGAGATCCCCATGATATCCCCAGTTGGTCTTTGAAAGGTACCTGTAGCTAGTATTCTCAGGCTTACACATACCTTCGTATTCACTGGGATGGGTCCCCCTCTGTTTGTTCTGGCTCTGAGGTGTGGCTGGCACAGCTCCACAAGTTGCTGTAGGATGTCCCTGTCCACCTTGTAACACTTTACTGTCTCCTGATCATGTAGCCCCTGGTAGGTTACCCTGGGTCTGAACACTCTCCGCCTCCTCTGGTGCCTGAGGTGGTTGAGTGCATCACCTCCACACCACCTTCAGTCTCCATCACATGCTGGTGGATTAAAGCTATGGCAGCCCCTAACATGTACATAATAAAAGTTCCCCATCTGTATACACCACTGGTGTAGAGTGTATGGGAATGCACAAATGTGTGTGAGGTGCTTTCACACTTTATAGTATTGTGCTATGGATGCTGCTGATGTCAGTGGGTGTGTATGAGCTATTCCAGCTGCAGCATGTCCTAATTATGGGTTTTGCAATGAGTACTGCAAGTGTGGGGCCTTTACTGTGGAGATCTACTTGCCTGCTTTGATTAATCTGTTGCCCTTTAATTCACTTTTAGACTTGGATCCTCCCATTATCAGGCATGCATCCACCTGCCATCTTTCTTGTTTTGTACTTTCCCTACCCAGTCATGGCAAAATGTGCCTTGTAGCTGATATACTGCAAATCGACTTTGTTCTGCTTTGACACTTTACTGTTTTCTTTGCAGTACAGCCCTCCCCTTTCCTGTTCTGCAGGTAGCTGCTTGCAGCCTTCTTAGCTGTTGTCAGTGGCCCACTGTAGGCTCCTAGGTGTTAATTAGTCATTTGTACTCTAATTTCACTGCTGCAGCATTTCCTTATTTCTTTCCTATATCCTTCCTGTTTCAGCTGCAGTGCATGCCGCGCATTCCAGTTTACCGGTTTTACGCGCATTTTCATCTCTGTTCACATGCATACTTGGTTACCTTGTGTACTCTCAGCTAAGCATAGCTATGGCCAATTTGACACACCCCTATCCTGCAGCTTTGCCTAGCTAGGGACAAACTGGTTTAGCAATGTTCCAATATGCTTACAGCAATGGCGACGCACTCCCCTCTCTTGATGTCATCTTTATCTCAAGGGCACAGCTCGGTGTTATAACTACGCTGTGAGGTGCATCCTTACACCAGTGGGGATTCTGCAATTCACTATTACTCCTCTCATTTGCATGGCATTGCCTACTAATTCCTAGCTACTGCGCATAACACTGTCACTGCCCCTTAGCAACCCTTGCGCCATAAGTATGGTGTAGCATGCCTGCCATTGACTACTATGGGGAAATTGTGATATGTGTTTCATTGCGGTTTTATTCTATATTTGTATATATTCCTTGAGATCCCCTTTGCGCACCGCTGCCTTGTGGTTCCACGTCACGATAGTGCGACTATATATATTAAATGTTAATTTTATATTTTGTACATTTTTTTTATGCCAATGGCTATATATTTAGCCCTTGGCATATATTAACAATATAATACATGTGTTTGGCCGGCTCTCATGGCTCCGATTTTATGTTTGCAAAAATGTAAACTGTTTTCTACGGTTTACATTTCTGCATGCTTACACTACGTCTGCACCACTTCCTGAATCACTGCATACCTTAATTTGCATGTTACACTGCTACACATGGGGTAATTAGCATACAAGGCTCGGGAGTTGTGCGGGCGTAGCGTACACAGGTAGTGCACATGGAAACAGCTCGTACCTGAATCGCTCGGTGGCCATATTTGGTGTTAGAATGCCGACGCTAAGCCTGCACCTGGCGCAAGCTTCTTGAATCCCGGGGTGTGTGTTTGTAGATGGCATTCCTCTCATTTTTATTACCAATATCATATCATATAAATGTTCAGAAATCCTGGTTTTAAGAGCTTGTTCTGTTTTGCTGACATAAAAAGCTGGACATACAGAACATTTAGCCAGGTAAACAACTCCTTGGTTATTACAATTTTCCTTCTGAAAGACCACCTGCATGTTTATTATATTATCTAAAAAAATACTCTGTTCTTTTGTAATATAAACACATTGTTTGCTACACTCACATTGAGTTGTACCAGAATTCTTTTTATCCTGATCAAAAATATATTACTCTGAAACAACCTTTTAAAACTGGAGCTGTTTTGTTAATAAAAGTAGGTTCATCCCCAAATATTTCTAAAAGCAGCGGGTTGACTTTAAAAATAAAGCACCACTATTATACTATTCTGGCAACACTAATACATTGTCGTCTCACAAAACTAATCTTAAGTGGTCTTATGTGTGCCTGCATGTTCCAAGGATTCTAGCAGGCAATATGCTGTAATTAAGAGTGGAATAATTCTGGACTTTAATGGAACTTTTCATCATGTATCTCATTGCTCCTAATACTATGGAACTGTCTGCATATCTTTCTTCCACATTGCCCTCATTTCTGCCTATAAATCCTGGTATTTTATGACTTTGTGTCTCGCTGAACATAACACACTGTAGTCACTGGGTGTAGCAATTTCAAAGATCAATGCTACTTTTGTCTTCTTTTCATGGACTACTATAGCTGGTTTACTTGCATCTATTTTTTGAACTGTTGGTAATGGATGATCCCATATGACATAAACTTCATCATTTTCTACAATGCTTAGTGGCTCATGTTTCCAGTGTTTTTCAGCTACTTCACTATTATGTCTGCACAATCCCCAATGCAACAGTCTTTCCAAATTATTCTGCCTTTCAGTATACGGTCCTTCTGCCATTAGTATATCACAACCAACAACAAGATGTGTGACTGTTTCCAATTCTGGTTTACAAAAAAAACCTACATTTGTCTGTTTCTCCAGCATCAAAAGAAAGCAAAGCTCAGCCAACACAACAGCAGCAAAATGATTCAGACCAAAAACTTGCTTGTTATTGGAATTGGTTTGTGTTTCTCCCACATCTTCAATTGCCTTTGTAAACCAATGTGTATGTAGTCTACTAGCTTGAGCCACCAATGCTAATGTTTTATCTTTTGGTTTAAATTTACCTCTCCTTCACTATTGTTGTATTTGATCCTGATCAACATGAGGTTGTTCCAAGAGTTTTCTATACTTGCAACTATATTTATGCATTTTCTACATTTCTTGTCTTCTCATCTGATCCTTCACTTTATATTCTTTCTTTTGTGTTTTTGGCACATTCATTTGCTGCCTGATTTTTATCTACTTCTGCTTTGATTTCTATTCCCACTTGATGTTGATATGCTTCCCCTAGACTAAGCAGGGAATGCATCTTAGACTTATACTCATCTTTCAAAACTTTCACTGTGGTTGGGTCTTGTGAGGTAAGCAGATACGTATGCAGTCCCACGATTGCAGATCTATACATGCCATCAGTTTTGTGGAGGCCCATACCTCCTTCAAAATGGGGAATATATAATCTTGTTATGCACTGATTTGTATGTCATTTCATGAACATGAAGCATTCTTATTGTTTTCCTGTCCAATCTATCCATCACCTTTTGGGGCCAGTGAATCACTCCAAAACTGTGAGTTAGGACAGGAGGAGCAAATTAGTTTATAGTTTGGGCTTTGTTCCTAGATGTCAATACTGTTTTCAGTATTAATTTAAGTCTTCTAAAATATTCCTTACTAAGTTTTATTCACATTTTTTCATGTTTTATTGTTGATCCTTCATCAATTCCCAAATATTTATACACTCCCTCTTGCTGAAGTTCTTTTATATCACATTCCTGTCCCAAACTAATGTTTTCTTGGTGCTGCAGCTTTCCTGCTTTAAAGGTTGCTTTTGCACATTTATCAAGAACAAATGACATTCTTATATCATCTGAAAAAGTTTTGACCCCTTGCAGTTGTGCTTTCAATTCCTTATCTGATGTACTATACAGTTTTAAATCATCTACAAAAAGAAGATGAAGTCTTTACACTTTGCTGTTTCCTGAGAGCCAAATTGTAGCCATGACCTAATCTGTTAAGTAGACAACATAATAGATTAAGGGCACGAAAAAATAGCAGCAGTGACAGAGTCACCTTGGAATATCTCCCTTTGAATTTTTATCCTTGGAATAATAATTTTTCCTTCATCATGGCTTAACTGCAATGTGGTTTGCCACTGCTTCATGGTTGCTAATAATATACTTGCTGTATATTATTACAAATGTCCCAGATGGTTACTTTAAGAATAGTTAAATTGAACAGCAGGAATTCATGAACAATCATGTAGGCTTCGCGCAAAGCCTACAGGATGTTTATGTGTTAGCACGATGAACAGCAGTGCTAATCACATATGCATGCTGCTCATCACAGTTACACAAACGCAAGCAAGTTTTCAGGGCCAGAAACAGTGTTGTTAGCCAGGAAAACATGTTGAGCAACACGAGCGCACACAGTAAAACAACAAGCTTGTCTAAAGGTAAACCTGTTAAGCGTGCTTGGGCGGACAGCACAAAGAGCTACATAAGGCAAATAATACAAGCTGTACAAAGGCAGAAAAAGTGTACTGAGTGTACCGTGCACATAAATCATACAGATGAATACAGAAATAAGTAAGAGGGAAGGGGTAATGGCAAGGTCAACTATAATGTTTGGGTTACCGGACAGGAAAAGTGTACCAAGTACAATGTGCACAAAAATTAAAGAGATGGATGCAGAAATATGTAAGCGGGGAGGGGAGGGTAAATTTGCAAAATCTAGTAAGAAAATTGATGTAAATGTGCTTATGTCACAAATACAGTTTTGTAATAATAAAATGTTGCAATACGTATGACATACTAATTAAAGGTGATCACACTTTCTGAGCAAAAATGGGTAAATAAAAGCAGACATGGTATTATAGTATGTGACAGTTACACAAATTAACACTGTAGCAGATGGGAATGATGTGATATATGAATGTCATTAACATGTTGAGTTGACATGACAGTCTATCTACAACAGTATATACATTATGGGATGTTTGCACAACGTGCATTCTGTCAGTATAATATGTTAGAAAATAGTAACGACTCAGAAACCACAATCTCCTTTTCAAGAATTTAACCCATTCCATCATTGTTAACACTTACCCCCATCATTGTTAACACTTACCTGTGTGTTAACTGCATATCCCACAGAAATAGGCCTAATGCATGCATGAGGAGGCTCACATCTGAAGGGAATTATGCACTTCAATACTCTAATGAATATACATCCAATATGTAAAAGTGTGTGGTGCTACAAATGTGGGAACAGAGTGTGATATATGTGATACCATTATGTAAGGCACTCCTGCCTGACACAGTTATTGTTAGACAGATAAGAACAGATGCAAACACCACACCATGATGCAATATATCCCCAGAGCTGTGTATTTTACCACACCATGATGTGTGTATTCCCCAGAGCTGTGTATTGTACCACACCATGATGTATGTACTCCCAAGAGCTGTGTATTGTTGGCATCTGCCACAGGAGGTAGCAATGGGTATTGATCCAAACAACTGAAATGAATGTGTGAATTAAGAAAAGATCCCTGATAAAGAATGTTATATAAGCATGTCAGACTGATGTCAGGTAAATAAGTATGCTCATGTGCACACAGTTGTGATCAGTCCTATATCAATGTTTCGTGGTCAAGGAAGGTTTCTCTCTTTTTTAATTTCTGCAAGTCTTTTGGGTTTCTAACACCATGATAGGAATGGACCCCATTCCTAAGTCAAAGTATGATTAAGATTCTTGAAATTAGTATTGTCAGTCTTTGATGTTAGCCAGAACTGCTCATCGTAGCACCCTCAATGCCCATTACTTACTTCTGCAAATTATACAGAGTTACATGTATTAGTAACTTATCTAATTACAATTGTAACTTCTTTTTTATAAGACCCGTTGCTCATACAACTATTAGAACTGTCTGGGTATCTTTCTTCCACATTGTTCTTGTTTCTGCCTGCAAATCCCGATATTTTATGACTTTGTGTCTCTCTATATGCAAGACACTGTAGTCATTGGGTGAAGTGATTTCAATGATCAGTGCTACTTTTGTCTTCTTTTCATGGACCACTATATCTGAGTTTCTAGCATCTGTCTTTTGAACTGCTGGTAATGGGCGATCCCATGTGATGTAGACTTAATTATTTTCTGTGATGATTTGTGGCTCATGCTTCCAGTGTTTTTCAGCTACTTCAATATTATAATGTTTGCACAATCCCCAGTGTAACAGTCTTACTACATTATTATGCCTTTCAGTATACAGTCCTTCTGCCATTAGTATGTCACAACCAGCAACAAGGTATGCGACTGTTTTCAGTTCTGTTTTACAAAACCTACATTAGTCTGTTTCTCCCACATGTTCAATGGACTTTGTAAACCAACATATATCAATCACTGTCTTGGGCTGCTAATGTTAACCTTTCATCTTTTGGTTTGAATTTGCCCTCCTTAACAATTCCTGCATTTGATCTTGATCAACATGAGGTTTTTCCAGGAGTTTTTTATATTTTGCAAGTATATTTATGCATTTTCTACATTTCTTGTTTTGTCATCTGGTCCTTCACCTTATATTCTTTCTTTTGTTTTTGGCACATTCAGATGCTGCCTGATTTTTATCTACTTCTGGTTTGATTCCCATTCCCACTTGATGCCAGTATGCTTCTTCTGCTAGACTAAGCATGGAAGTCATCTTATATTTATTCTCCTCATATTTCAAAACTTTCACTATGTTTGGGTGTTGTGAGGTCAGCAGATATGTGTGCAGTCCCACGATTGCAGATCTATATATGTAATCAATTTCAAGAGGTCCATCCCGTCTTCGGAACAGGGAATATATAATCTTGATATGCACTTTTATGAATCATTTGGTGAGCATGAAGCATCCTTCTTGTTTTCCTGTCTAATCTATCTAACACATTTTGGGGCCAGTCAATCACTCCAAAACTGTAACTTAGGACTGGAAGAGCAAATTGGATTATAGCTTGAATTTTGTTCCTAGATGTAGATGCTGTTTTCAGGATTAATTTAAATCTTCTAAAGTATTTCTTACTGTTTTATTTGCATTTGTTCATGTTTTATTGTTGATCCTTCATCAATTCTCAAATATATACACACTCACTCTTGCTCAAGTTCTTTTATATCACATTCTTGTCCCAAAGTGATGTTGTCTTAGTGCTGCAGTTTTCCTGCTTTAAAGGCTGCTTTTGCACATTCATCAAGACCAAATGACATTCTTATATCATCTGAAAAATTTTGACCTCTTCGAAATTAAATCTGATTTCAGCTTATTTGACCCATATTCCCTCCAAACTCACCAGACATCCAACAATATGTTTACTTTTTTCTCTCAATGCTACAAGTGCTGGTCCAGGCTAGATTTCTTCCTAATATCTGATATCTTTCTTGACTACAGCTTCTCTTTTGATACGGAACCTAGGTTCTTTTCAGACCACTCCAGAATTACACTATCCCTAGAATGGACAACAAAATGCATCTTGAAAAATAGATTGGTTTGGTGGCACCTAAACCCTAATTTACTAAAAAAAATGATATTCTGCAAGAAATAGAAACACTTCTTGATAAATGTATCCAATCTTTGTCCGAGGACGACGTGCCGGTAGATATTAAGTGGGCTTCCACGAAAGCAGTGATCAGGGGCGTACTTATTAATAAATCTTCATATTATAGGAAAGTTACTCTTAACAAAGAAAAGAGCATTATGAAGGAAATAACAAAACTTGAACTGAATTACAACAGAAATATTCTCAGGAAGTGGACAACAAAATAACCCATCTACAAGAAAACCTTCTGGCAATACAGGCTGAGAACCTATCGTTCCAGGAAATTAAAAACCTAGGCAACTACTCGGAATGGGCTCAATTCCCTTCCAAATTTTTAGCAAGGTTAATTAATCAACATAAGCCTACACCCATTATCTCAGAGATTACTTTTCAAGATAAAAAGTACAATAACACACAAGATATAATTAAAGTGTTTGAGAGGATTTACACAGAGATTTATAACCCTCCTCCCCCATCATATTATGACCAGGAATTGGACTCATTCCTAAATCAATTAACTTTCCCCAAAATTAATAAAGAACAACAAGATGCTCTATCGGCTGACTTTACACAAAGGGAAATTATTATTGCAATCAACAGCCTAAAAATTAACAAAGCGCCAGGTCCGGATGTTTTTTTAGCTGAATTTTATAAACGCTTCATCCCCAAAATTTTCACTATTCTATATCATCTATTTAATCATATTACTCAATTTGGTATTAGGGATTTGCATTTAAATGCCTCTAGAACTATTCTCCTTCCCAAATCCAACTCTGACACAAAAAAACCACACAATTACAGGCCCATTTCAATCATTAATTTAGATATGAGAATTATGGCGACAATTTTAGCCACCAGACTCAAATCTGTTATCACAAATATTATATCTCCGGAGCATTCTGGGTTTATTAATCATAGACAAATAGTGGACCAGACACTTACGTTAGACGCCATGATATCCTTATCATCGATCAAGCAAATACCTGTATATACATTAGCCATAGATGCATCTAAAGCGTTTGACCGGATTAATAAAGAATTTCTAATAGCAATTCTCCAAAGATTTAACATTCCTACTATTTTCATCCAATACATTAAAACCCTACATACGGGAGCTCACACTATACTACAAATAAATAAAAACATTTCCTCTAGGATAGAAATTAATAATGGGGTAAGACAAGGGTGTCCCTTATCACCTCTCTTGTTTAATATGTTTATAGAGCCACTATTTCTCTTAATAAACCAGAAAACCTTCCACCGCATCCCAGATTTATTTAATACTAAAATTCCATTCTTGGCCTATGCGGACGACTTAAACGTCTACTATTCCCTTCCTAGTTCAGATTTTGGGAAAATCATAACATCAATAGATACATTCTCCAAGTTTTCCAACTATAAAATGAATATGGAAAAATCGTAATCTTCCCTATAAATACCTTCTCGCAATACCCTATACTAATTAGTCCACAAAAGATTAAGATTAAAGAACACCTACATTACCTAGGAATCTCATTTTATCAAGACCCAAATAAATACTATCAGGAGAATATTAAACATTTGTGGGCAACTATACAAACAGATCTTGACAGATGGTTACAACTTAAACTTTCTTTCCTATCTAGTATAGCCAATATAAAAATGAATGTGCTCCCCAGACTGCTGTTTGTTTTTAATGCAACCAACATTCTGATAAAAACAAATTTTTTAAGAACACGCAAAAAGAACTCTCGAAATTCTTATGGTACCCCAAACCCACAAGAATAGGTTACCATAAACTGGCATACCCAAAAGAAAAAGGAGGTCTGGGCCTACCCGATCTGAAATTATACTATGAAATAATTAACTGTGGCAGGATAATCAATATGGCAGAATATTCCAAAGATTCCTCAAAGTGGTACCCAACATGGGTGAAATTATATCATAACTATATTAGGACACTACAGTTTAACCCAAAAGCACTTCCCTTCTTGTCTAATAATAGTAGGAAGAAATACAAATTACATAAGGATCCAACAGATAAAATTATAATCATACAGAAACTATTTGATTCATTGAAGTTAACTTCTGCTTTTATGACCTTTCAACCTATTCATCTTAACCCTAACCTCAGGTTGAATAATAAGATGATCAACCTGGACCAATATCCACTGTTGAGGGATAAAGCTATAGCGGACTTTCTCCCATTTAAACAAGATTCAGCAATTACCATGAGGAAAAAGTTAAATCTCCAGGCAAAATATACAGTCTTATTAAGACAATTAAAAGAGCTCTGTTGTAAGTTCTGGGAAGATCATACTCTTTCCGCTACAGATATTTCTACCTGTAAAACCCTATGGGACTTATTTCGCCGGAAGAAAAAAATGATTTCTAGTGTCTATAAATTCATTATAGCTATTAAATACAACAAAGAATGTATTCATTCTAACTACTGGACAAAACAGGACCCTCTGATCACAACCAATATAATTGCCCAAGCTATACAAAAATATTCCAAATTTATACTCCTCCAAAAACTAAAATATACACAACTTATGTTATTAAATAACGCCTATTTTACACCTGCAGTTTTAAACAAAATGTACCACAACAAACCAGCAAATTGTGAATACTGCCCTATGCAGATAGCGTACCTCATACATATATTTTGGAGCTGTAAATGCTCATACAAGCTCTGGTGTGCTTTAAGGGTTAAGCTAGAAAAAATGGGGTACGAGAAAACAACTTTATCATGGAAATTTACTCTTCTCCATATCCCTCCTCCAGGGATAAATAAGGGGCAAATACATATTCTTGTTTCTCTGTTTATGTTGATGAAATACTATATCACTCTAAATTGAAAAATAGGATGGCTTTATCATGGGAAGGGTTCAAGCAAGTAGCCAGAAAGCAACTATGTGCACACAAATACTTTTTGTATTCATTGAACCAGCAGCCTGAACATAAGGAATTCTGGAAAGTATTATTTGATCATATTTTACTGTGATGTTGCAAAGGATGCACTAGAGAATTTCTTATTAGGGTATAGATGAGATTTGCATATAGTTATATGGTATATAGCATGTAGTAGATTTTAGGTATGCATTTCTGTTTTGTATTTGTGTTAGTTTGTAAAATATTCAAAACTAATAAAAAGATGTTACAAAAAAAAAGAAAAATTTTGACCTCTTCAGTTGTGCTTTCAGTTCCTCATCTGAAATCTACCATTTTAAATCATCGACAAAGAGAAGATGAGAAGTCTTTACACTTTTGTTGTTTTCTATTAGCCAAATTATAGCCATGGCCTAACCTGTTAAGTAGACAGCTTAATGCGTTAAGGGCAAGACAGAATAGCAGCAGTGATAGGGAGTCACCATAGAATATCCCCCTTTGAATTTTTATCCCTGGAATAATAATTTGTCCTTTATCATGGCTTAATTGCAAAGTGGTCCGCCACTGTTTTATAGTCACTGTAATGTAGTTGATCAGTTTAGTGTGTATCTTATACATTTATTTTATTTTATTTTACATTTGTTTAACGGAAAGTCCGGCTGGACATGTCCGTTTTCAGTGGAGGCCAGGGGAGAAAAGCTCCAGTTAATACAGTTGCATAACAAATATCAATAGCATCCAGAATGGAGATAATAGATATCAAAGAATACATATCATGGTAGAATTGGTAATGGTTGCATTACATAACATAACTGCGTCTAGAATACATCAGTAGAGTATGAGAAAACAGTAGTATGTAGTATATGGGTGTACAGTGTGGTATGCACACAGGAATTATACAATCAAATAGAACTTTAGAGGACTTTTATGCAGGCATGATATAATGTAGATAGTGGGGGAGTGAAAGATTATGGTATGGGTAATGTGATAAAGTGTATGTCGGTAGCATACATGTGGATGATTGGGGTAGGTTATGTTTTGGTGATAAAATAATAGTTTTGTGTATGAAATTGGGCAAGAAGATTTGTAGAGGAGTGAGTTGTCATTTGGGGGCAAAGCATGAGCAGTGTGACTTGCTAAGGATGTGTTGTTTTAGTCTGCTTATGAATAGAGGTAAGGATGTTATGGAGGTAATGTCTACTGGGAGTTTATTCCAGATTTTACCAATGTAGCTGGTAAACAGGGAATCACCTGCTTGGTTTTTCGATAAGTAAGTTTTTATTTCTTGTTTGTTGGTGGAACGTAGTGGTCTATTGGTTACATAGGGTTGTAGAAGGGTTTGTAAGGATGGTATTTGTCAGGATCTGAATGGAGTTTGTGGGCTATTGTTAATTGTGTATAGTGTAGGAGGTGGGAGAGTTCAAGCCAGTTAAGTTGTTTAAGAGCGAGGCACTGGTGTGACCTAGTTGGTGCATTGGTGGCATATCTTGCTATTTTATTATAGCAGGATTCAAGTTTTTGTAGTTCAGATTTCTTGAGATTAGTGAGAATGGGGGTGGCTTATAATAAGGTGGATATTAAATGAGTTTAGGCAATAGCTATTTTGGTATTTTTGGTGAAGTAGTGTTTATTTCTGTATAATGTACCTAGTTTTTAACCACTGTTTTATCCACAAATGTGGGATACTGTTAAATGCTTTTTTGTAGTCAATCCATGCCATACTTAGATTCTTACCCTTTTTACATTTCTCCACTATACCTTTATTTAACAACAAATGATCCTTCTATTGCCCTTTTGTTCTATTGCCATAGTTGAGTTTTTTTCTAAATGGCTATAAACTCTGTTTCATCAGTTCCAGTGTATAGTTTATATGTCATTGGAAGGCAAGTTATTGGTCTATAATTTTTAGGGTAGCTTGAAGGTTCACTCTTAAGTAGGACCATTGTTTTTCTTGTTATTAGCCAGGCTTGTGTCTCTTCGGGATGCACATATAAATAGTTCTTACTTATGGCTAAATTGTCTGGCTGTTACTTCATCCTGTTTCATATCCTGTACCTTTAAACTTCTTATTCTTTCTTCTACTTCTTCTACCATTTAACATCTTTGTTATGTTCCACAGGATCTTCATAAATACTTCTCTGAAATGTATCTGTCTCTTCTTTTTTTTGGTGGTCTTTCAATTCCCTTTACCTTGTTTCCCAATTCTCTATAAAACTTTTTTGAGTCATCAATAAATTGCATATTTTGTGCTTTTTCTTTATTTTCCTTTATATTTATTTGTGTATCTTCTAAGTTTTTCCACCTGTGCTGAGATTTTTAGTTTATTTGTGACAGTGTACGATAGATCCTGATCTGTTCTAATACTATGCATTGCTTTTATCCCATCTATCTTTTTAAGTATTTTTGCTGTTCTGTTCCCTCCATGATACTTTTCTAACATTGACACTTTGTGTCTTAAGCACTTTATGGTTTTCTCTATTCAATACTTCCATGATGGTATTTGATTTCTTCCCTTCCTTTCCCTCAGTACACTGTGTTCTTGTGGTAGAACTTTATCAGTTATTAATTTAGCTGCACAGTAATATATCCTGTTTACTTCTGTTGCATTGCATGGATCTCTATGAACAGTCCTAATTACTGTGTTCATTTGTTTTATCTTTTAGGTTTTATTGACCTAATGCAGTCTATTTCTTTCCTTGATCTTAAAATGTCTATCTACCTCTATTAAATCAAGCAACTCTTCTCTTAGCTCATTTTCTTCTAAACTGAGGGCACATTTTTTTTGTGTTCCATTTCCTGTAGGCATTCTAGAGAAAATTCTATCACATCTTCTTGTGACACATTCTCTTCAATTTCATCCTGTGCCATCCGTTGCTCTGTCATATGGGAATCTACTGGCTTATCACTCCTCACCATTGACTGTGTCAGGGTTTCCACAGTTTCGTGTTCCTTCCCTTGCTATCCAGCTTCAAGTGAACATTTATACTGGTTTCCGGTAGAAGGCTCCAAAATATCTTCATATAGTACCTGACCAATTGCTTCCCATTCCACTGGTTTCCCCTTAATTTCGATGTCCATTGCTATATCTTGTTGTGGTGCTTTCTGAATTAGATTTTCTACACTGAATCCTTTACTTCATAGGTACTCCATAACCTCAGTTTCTATTTCTTTAACTTCTCCAGTACTAATCTCCTCTTCCTCTTTGTCTTCTTACTTTTTATATTGTAAAGTTTATCATGTTCGAATTCCTTTGCCTGTATTTCAATTTAAATATCTTTGGTGCTACTGTTTTTGTATTGATTAGTTTTGCTTTCTCCTTTGGATAGATATTGCACCATATTAAATCACTTTTTATTTCCCATGTCCATATTTCTTCTTCAGATGTCTCCTGATCTTCCTGTTTCTCCTTACTTTGGGGACTTGCTCTATCATGCTGTGATGTAACCTATGTTAGACCTTCTACACCAAATGCTTCACTTCACAGGCACTCCATAACTTCAACTTCTATTTTTTGAACCTCTACTTTACTAATCTTCTTTTCTACATTCCTTCTTTGTGATATTATTTTTTATTGTGAAATTTTCCATATTTGGGTGCCTTTGGCTGTATTTCTTTTTGAATATTGAATATCTTTGGAGCTGCTTTTATATTGATTAATTTGGCCTTCACCTTTGCATGAATATTGCACCATATCAAATCTTTCTTTATTTCCCATGTCCATATTTCTTTTTTATACTTTTCAAAAATCTGTAGGTTTTGTTGTTTATATTTTCTCACTTCCTCAGTTGCTTGTTTTTCCCAACAGATCAAACTTTCTTTGTCTATATGCTGTTTTTCACAAATCTGTTGTATTAATGAACACACATTTTTATTTGAAGCTTCTGACAGTCTTTTTTGTGGAAGTATTTTTCTTTCCTCTAATTTCTCTCTTAATCTTTTTGTAAATTTCATGTCTGGAAATTCTGGGCTTTTTGCATAATAGTAACAATACATCATTTCTTTCTTATCTTCAATAGCTGTTGTGAATGCTCTGCCATTTCACAGTGAACTGATCGAAGGAAGGACACTGAGGAAACTCAGAGCTATAATATATAACATTAAGTATCCTGTTTTTTGTTTATTTTGTTCTTTATTTCTTTGTTATTTATAGCACTTTGTGTACTGTGTATTTTTCTAGCTAGTTTCACTGTGTGTGAGGTATTAACTGAAAATTGTCCACCTTTATTAAGCATCTCTTGGGTTGTTTGTTTCTGATAACTGGTTACAGTAAACTCTTTTTTTCTAGAGGCTCCTTTAGCTTTTTAAAACTTTCATTTAAAGGCTCACTGCTGCTTTTCAGCTGTGAAACATTTCTGCAGTTTGTTTCCCACCCTCCCTCCCTGCTGGTATGGTGTTTTTATAGTTGGTGGCTTTGCAGTTGTCCGCCCCTAGTGTAAATTTGATCTGGGACCCTCCTCCCAGTCTAGTGTCATTACCTCATTCTACCCAGTACAGGGAGAACATTTGAGAAGGCCAATCAGCTTAGTTTCGGCTACTCCTTTCTCTCTTTCCACTAAAAAAAAAAAAAAAAAATGTATCCGCTTTTACTGTATTTGTGTTTTTTCCTACTTTATTTTGCTTTTGCGTCATCTTAAAAGTACTCAATTGTATTTATTACTGCTTGGTGTAACTTATTCTAAGCCTTTTAGTTTAAGCACTTGGGCTTTAGACCAGTTGTTTTACATTAAGAAGGTCTGTGGGCTGCACCGTGGTGGCAGGACAGGTAGCATACATCCTTCTAAGTTGGGAACTGCTGATTGAGGGCTCAGTGTCTGTTATTCTAAAAGTGTTTTAGTTCTGGTTTAAGCACCAGGGCTTCAGGCCAGTTATTTTACATTAAGAAGGTTCATGGTCTGCACTCTTGTGGGAGAAGAGGCCGGACTCTGCCCTTCTGAGCTGGGAATTTCTGGTTAAAGGCTTATAGTGCCTGCATATTTGAACTATTTCTTACTGTAATTGGTACACCTTGTTTGCTGTAGCATAGACTAGATCCAGGCCTGCTGAATCTAGTTTTGTTTGTATGCTTGTTATTTCCCTGAAAAGCTAATTCCACCTAAAAAGCGGCTTTTCAGTGCTTATGTGGATCCCTAGTGATATCTGCATTGCTTACTGTACTTATTTTCTTGTTTCACTTGAAAGAAAGTTACTGTTTGTCATTTTTGCATTTAAGTTACCTGGCACTTGCTCGCTAAAGCAATTATATAAGTCAGCACTAAAAAATTAAAAGCACTACACCCTCACAAACTCCCCCTGGAGTACCTTGTTCCCCATTGGCCATTTTTTTCAATTATAAAGAAATTCCCAATACTATTCTAGCATGTCCAAAGGTCAGTTGTCAATCTCCTCTCCAGTCCAGCTGGTGAATCTGGGAATCTTGAGGCAAAGTTACAACTGCCTCATGTACACAGACAACCCTCTCCTCCTCCCAACAAATTCCAGCACATGTGAGAGATGCAACCATATAGCCAAACTGGAGGCTAAGCTCTCTCAACTCAGTACTGGCGTAACCAGTCAGGAGGAGAAGGAAACCACACTCACTACAATTCCAGTCTCACATACACCTACCACGACAGCAAACCAAACACATAAACACACAAAAACATACTTGGAGGCTCTAAATAAAAATCTGCCTAAGCAGCAGAGACCTCCAAAGCAGACACCCAAGCAACCGCTACCCCAAAACAAAACACGTGCAACACATAGCTCACAAAGCCAGTGTGCCGAACAGTCACAGCCCTTAAGGCTAAACAACACACCTGATACACTTGTAATAGGTGACTCTATCATCAGGCACACTGACGTCCCACTCACCAGGCTGAGCAAGGAGAAGGTCACGGTGAGCTGCCTGTCGGGCACTAGGATCCGACACATAACACAAGCACTCAGGTCACTCCAAGGCAAGTACAAATATGACTCAGTCATTGTCTATGCTGGTGTGAATGACCTGAGATGTACCTCCCTGGACTACATGAAAAGAGACATAGAGGAGCTCTCTGAGCATGTAGCCCAGGCCGGTATGACCCTGACCTTGAGTAGCATCTTACCCTCACCAAGAATGATGCCACAGTATGAAGACAAGATGATCAATTTCAACAATTGGCTTAAGTATTGGTGTCATTCAAAGGGGATCCAATACCTGTCAGCCTGGGATGACATGCTCGACAAGCCATGATGCTTCGCTAGTGACGGCTTGCACCTGTCACCCCTGGGCTTTCGGATATTGGCAAAGGCTCTTGCTACCCCCATAGTGCCTTTTTTAGGCAAGGCTCAAAAGACAAACCCACCTCCATAGGTATCACAAGGGATAAGAAACTAAGAGTAATGCTACTCAATGCCAGAAGTCTAAACCTCAAGATGCACGCACTCGAAACTCTCCTTAGCATGGAGAACATCGATATCTGTGCAGTAACAGAAACCTGGTTCAAGGCTCTCGAGAGCACCCCAGCACTACCAGGTTATACCTCATACCATGCTTTTCGGCCCCAAAACTTGTACCGAACCACAAAAGGAGGGGGAGTATCAATATTCGTCAAAGATACCTACACCTCCAGGTTGGTGGCACAGCACGAAGCATTAGAGACTATCCATGTGCAACTAACAGTGGGTAAAACTGCCTTCCAGTTTATAGCCTGCTATAGACCACCCTCCCAAACCCAGGAACCCCACTCGGCCTTCCTGAGAACACTGGAAAATATGAAGGTCTCTCCAAACACCATTATATTGGGTGCCTTCAACTACCCAACCATAGACTGGGAGCATTACTCTAGCTCCAACACCCTAGCCCAAAGGTTCCTAGAATTTATAAACTCAAATGCTATGGAACAACTTGTTACCACTCCCACAAGAGGGGAAAACATACTGGACCTGATCATCACCAACATGGGGACTCTATGATCCAGACCAGAAGTATATCCCTCACTGGTAAGATCAGACCATAAACTAATCTCACTGGATATTCATATCCCGACCCCACCCCATGCCCAGAAAACCACAGTGAAAAACTTCTCTAAAGAAAATTTCACACTCCTCAAAACCAAGGTGGAATCCTTCAAAGCCCCCGGGCCTGTAGATAATACGGCCCAGACTGCAAAATCCTTTATAAACACATTCTATGAAGACCTTCAGGAATGCATGGATCATGCAATCCCAAATAAAACCAAGACCCAATCCTCTAAAGGCAGATGCCCTGTCTGGTGGACCCCAGCCATAAACAAACTATACAATAGAAGGAGGAAGCTACTACATGATAGAGCAAAATCCCAAAAAGGGAAGGCATCTCTGATCAGCATTAGCAAAAAACTACGGGCACTCATAAAATCGTCTAAGGCCAGCTTCGAGAGAAAAATTGCACAGGACACTAAGGATAATCACAAGGCTTTCTTTAGTTATGTTAGGAACCTGGGTGGGAATTCCCAGATATGCTCAGAATTAGTCCAAAATGACAAAAAATACACAGAACCCACAGCCATTGCCAACATCCTAGCTGACCGGTTCAGTGCAAACTTCTCCCCCCCTCCCCACCAAAAGGGCTAATATCTATCCCAGCAGAGTGCTGTCCCCCTGACATCTCAGATGCTCAGGTAAGAGCTGCCCTCTCCAAAGCAAGAAACACAGCATCAATGGGACCAGACGGTGTCCCAGGCTGCATCCTACATTAACTCCAAGAAGAGCTAAACCCAAACCTAAAACTACTGTTCAATCTCAGCCTTACTACAGGATATGTACCCAAAGAGTGGCGTACAGCAACAGTGGTCCCTCTCCACAAAGGTGGTGCCTCAACGAATCCTGGAAAATATCGCCCCATAAGTTTCACTAGCTTGGTTTGCAAAGCTATGGAAAGGATCATCATGGACCTTATAAATAAAGATATTGGGGACCTGCAGACACTGGATCCTACCCAGTTCGGCTTTGTTAAGGGCAGATCCTGCCTCTTGAACCTGGTCGATTTCTTTGAAACAGTCACCAAGGCCATTGACAAGGGGAAGGTGGTCCACACAGCCTACCTGGACCTCGCAAAAGCCTTTGATACAATACCCCACTCGGGCATTATAGATAACCTCACCAGCTTAAATATAAACCCCTATGTCACTAGATGGGTTGCAAACTGGCACAAGGACAGAACCCACATGGTTAGAATAGCTGGAGCCATGTCAGACTCCAAACCAGTTACAATTGGTGTCCCACAAGGCTCAGTCCTGGGACCTCTCTTGTTTGGTATATATTTCTCGGAGGTACAGGCCAACATGGAAGGACTGTGGCTGACCAAGTTCACAGATGACTGCAAACTGGGTGCCATAATAGACTCTCCAGCTGACACAAGCATCCTCCAAAAGGGCCTCATAGAAACAGACAACTGGTACCAGAGCCATGGCCTCAAGCTAAATGCCAAAAAGTGTGTATTCATCCCCTTTGGCAAAAACAAAGTGCCCACAAATTACCACATAGGTGGTAATCCATTAAGTACAGAAGAAGTAATTAGGGACCTGGGGACCCAAGTTGATAGCAATCTCTCATTTGACAACCACGTGGCCAAAGTGGTTAGAAAAACATTTTATATAGCCCACCTAATCATGAAGGGATTCACATCTAGATCAGGGGAGGTCATCGTGCCTCTTTACTCATCCCTCATCAGGCCCATAATTGAGTACAATGCCCCTTTTGGGATGTACCTTACCAGACACCTGCAGCAGCTGGAAAGACTCCAAAAGTACCTTACCAAGTGGATCAAGGGGCTCAAACAGATGCCGTATACTGCCCGGTTAAAGAAACTCCAGCTCTACTCAGTGGCATACCGCCTGCTCAGAGGCGATCTGTCCCTGATGTATAAAGCCATGTCCAACCCGGAATTAATGGACATGCTACACCTCAGAAAATCCAAATCCCATTGAGCTACGCGCTCGAGGGACTTGAACCTCAGCACTGAAATAAATAGGACATGCTGGAGGGACAGATTCATAACCCAGAGGCTCCCTTCACTCTGGAATAAAATCCCAGTCCAGGTTAGGCAGAGTCCCTCATTGACTCTCTTCAAGAGTAATCTTGATGAGTGGATGGGAGATCGTAGGTTTACCCCGGGTATCACTTCTGTGTCACTGTTAGACAGAGGCACAGTATACTAACCTTGAAAAAGGGCATAGCAAAATTAATTTAATATGGGTGGCGAAAGCCATACACACTCCGGCTAGGCTTATAAATGCCCTAGGGCAGATAGCCTAGTATGAACCTATGAACCTAATAGCCCACTCTATCGTCTTTATGGCTCTTTTTTGGCCTGCCAGTTTTTGTGATTTTTGTTGACTGCTACTTCCTTCTACAATGGGGGGGGGTCATCCCTCCTCCCTGGCCCTGGTGTGGCCCCATTGAAGGAATGTTTCTATATTTTTAGGATTCTACACTGTCATTTTTTCCAGTCTTAGCACCACTACCAGTACTGGGCACTTTTTTTTATCCTGGGTCTTGTGCGCCCAGCAATCTTTTTTAATTTTTGACCTACTTCTGTCCATGATATATGCTATATAAATACAGTCTATTTATCAGTGTCATCTTGGTGAGATTTTGTGAAAAACAGGGTCCACCTTGTGAAGGTACTCACCAAGACTTGGGGATAAATTCAGTTTCAGCAATACTACTCTTCTTTGCTTGCTGAGTTATCATCTCTCCATTTGGACCCAAGAGAAGTTTTCTCTGTATGTCTGTACACATGCCAGCCAAGGAATGGGAAACACTAGTGTACACCACAGGATGCAATGCATGTGCAATATAGCACTCTGACCATGACACTGACAGTCTAGATGTTTACTACCATGAAATCCAAAGCTGCATTCACATGTATTCATGCAACATATCAAAGGATAACACTGGCATGATGTAATAGTTGCCTGATGTCAGTCTGTTCACACAAAATGAAATTCTGTGCTTGAATGGAACATCAAGCTGTACAACTCCTCCAAATAACAATATGACTATTAATCACATTCGGCACAGTGGAACTGTTGTCACATCTGTTGAACTCCACCTATGTGAAGTCATTCAATCAGCTGTACTGTCTTTACCCATAATTTTTATCTTCTAAAAATAGATGGGGGAGGCCTCTGCCACTCTGTACATACAAAGTATAATTGGGGGGATGCTTTTCATGCAGAATAGTTAAGGACACAAATGCTTAGTCACTTAATGCTGCTTTGGAACACTTGCCTAAGCACTGAAAAAATCAGCACCATAGTAAGATCAATGAATGTACCATGGTATAAGTGCACCTCCATTGTCCTATGTGTGCTTATGTGAAAGCATTACATCATGCATATGAATCGAGGAATATGTGTCCCTGTAATTACTCAGAAAAAATTCTTGCTCTATGCCAGACGACATTGCTAGATACTAGTTATAGCCAAACACACCTGCAGTGCCATGCTGTTGTCACTGGTGCAGTAGAATGACAATTATGTCCAATGTGGATATAATCTTGTGTTGGAAAATATAACTTACTTAGGTAACGACATGCATTACATCACCTCATGTGCTCAATCGTGAGGAGCTGCTTCACTACAACTGTGGCTGAATGGCAATTTATTCAAATGACAGCATCAGTCTTCAATACAGCCTTTCCAAAGGAAATGTATAACAAACACTTGTAGCAGAAAACAACATTTACATATTTACATAGCACATGTGGCTGACAACATTGTTAACAGCATGTACAATCACTG